>NW_028168301.1:12500-15699 GCF_964237585.1 Gallinula chloropus
AGCTAGGTCTTTGGGTCCTGGCTCCTTCGCTTTGGGAGCAGTCGCTGGACGTTTGGCACGTTGGCCGGAGAGTGCTTCTCGGGCCGCGACCTGCAACCGGGCAGGTACCTCCCAGGTTCCCGGCCCAACGAAAGCCCCCAGACCCAAATGGAGAGGGGCTGCTTGGGGGCCCCCTGGGGCCCCTTCAGGCCAGCTAGGTCTTTGGATCCTGGCTCCTTCGCTTTGGGAGCAGTCGCTGGACGTTCGGCACATTGGCCGGAGAGTGCTTCTCGGGCCGCGACCTGCAACCGGGCAGGTACCTCCCAGGTTCCCGGGCCAACGAAAGCCCCCAGACCCAAATGGAGAGGGGCTGCTTGGGGGCCCCCTGGGGCCCCTTCAGGCCAGCTAGGTCTTTGGGTCCTGGCTCCTTCGCTTTGGGAGCAATCGCTGGACGTTCGGCACGTTGGCCGGAGAGTGCTTCTCGGGCCGCGACCTGCAACCGGGCAGGTACCTCCCAGGTTCCCGGCCCAACGAAAGCCCCCAGACCCAAATGGAGAGGGGCTGCTTGGGGGCCCCCTGGGGCCCCTTCAGGCCAGCTAGGTCTTTGGGTCCTGGCTCCTTCGCTTTGGGAGCAGTCGCTGGACGTTTGGCACGTTGGCCGGAGAGTGCTTCTCGGGCCGCGACCTGCAACCGGGCAGGTACCTCCCAGGTTCCCGGCCCAACGAAAGCCCCCAGACCCAAATGGAGAGGGGCTGCTTGGGGGCCCCCTGGGGCCCCTTCAGGCCAGCTAGGTCTTTGGGTCCTGGCTCCTTCGCTTTGGGAGCAGTCGCTGGACGTTCGGCACGTTGGCCGGAGAGTGCTTCTCGGGCCGCGACCTGCAACCGGGCAGGTACCTCCCAGGTTCCCGGCCCAACGAAAGCCCCCAGACCCAAATGGAGAGGGGCTGCTTGGGGGCCCCCTGGGGCCCCTTCAGGCCAGCTAGGTCTTTGGGTCCTGGCTCCTTCGCTTTGGGAGCAGTCGCTGGACGTTCGGCACGTTGGCCGGAGAGTGCTTCTCGGGCCGCGACCTGCAACCGGGCAGGTACCTCCCAGGTTCCCGGCCCAACGAAAGCCCCCAGACCCAAATGGAGAGGGGCTGCTTGGGGGCCCCCTGGGGCCCCTTCAGGCCAGCTACGTCTTTGGGTCCTGGCTCCTTCGCTTTGGGAGCAGTCGCTGGACGTTTGGCACGTTGGCCGGAGAGTGCTTCTCGGGCCGCGACCTGCAACCGGGCAGGTACCTCCCAGGTTCCCGGCCCAACGAAAGCCCCCAGACCCAAATGGAGAGGGGCTGCTTGGGGGCCCCCCTGGGGCCCCTTCAGGCCAGCTAGGTCTTTGGGTCCTGGCTCCTTCGCTTTGGGAGCAGTCGCTGGACGTTTGGCACGTTGGCCGGAGAGTGCTTCTCGGGCCGCGACCTGCAACCGGGCAGGTACCTCCCAGGTTCCCGGCCCAACGAAAGCCCCCAGACCCAAATGGAGAGGGGCTGCTTGGGGGCCCCCTGGGGCCCCTTCAGGCCAGCTAGGTCTTTGGGTCCTGGCTCCTTCGCTTTGGGAGCAGTCGCTGGACGTTTGGCACGTTGGCCGGAGAGTGCTTCTCGGGCCGCGACCTGCAACCGGGCAGGTACCTCCCAGGTTCCCGGCCCAACGAAAGCCCCCAGACCCAAATGGAGAGGGGCTGCTTGGGGGCCCCCTGGGGCCACTTCAGGCCAGCTAGGTCTTTGGGTCCTGGCTCCTTCGCTTTGGGAGCAGTCGCTGGACGTTTGGCACGTTGGCCGGAGAGTGCTTCTCGGGCCGCGACCTGCAACCGGGCAGGTACCTCCCAGGTTCCCGGCCCAACGAAAGCCCCCAGACCCAAATGGAGAGGGGCTGCTTGGGGGCCCCCTGGGGCCCCTTCAGGCCAGCTAGGTCTTTGGGTCCTGGCTCCTTCGCTTTGGGAGCAGTCGCTGGACGTTCGGCACGTTGGCCGGAGAGTGCTTCTCGGGCCGCGACCTGCAACCGGGCAGGTACCTCCCAGGTTCCCGGCCCAACGAAAGCCCCCAGACCCAAATGGAGAGGGGCTGCTTGGGGGCCCCCTGGGGCCCCTTCAGGCCAGCTAGGTCTTTGGGTCCTGGCTCCTTCGCTTTGGGAGCAGTCGCTGGACGTTTGGCACGTTGGCCGGAGAGTGCTTCTCGGGCCGCGACCTGCAACCGGGCAGGTACCTCCCAGGTTCCCGGCCCAACGAAAGCCCCCAGACCCAAATGGAGAGGGGCTGCTTGGGGGCCCCCTGGGGCCCCTTCAGGCCAGCTAGGTCTTTGGGTCCTGGCTCCTTCGCTTTGGGAGCAGTCGCTGGACGTTTGGCACGTTGGCCGGAGAGTGCTTCTCGGGCCGCGACCTGCAACCGGGCAGGTACCTCCCAGGTTCCCGGCCCAACGAAAGCCCCCAGACCCAAATGGAGAGGGGCTGCTTGGGGGCCCCCTGGGGCCCCTTCAGGCCAGCTAGGTCTTTGGGTCCTGGCTCCTTCGCTTTGGGAGCAGTCGCTGGACGTTCGGCACGTTGGCCGGAGAGTGCTTCTCGGGCCGCGACCTGCAACCGGGCAGGTACCTCCCAGGTTCCCGGCCCAACAAAAGCCCCCAGACCCAAATGGAGAGGGGCTGCTTGGGGGCCCCCTGGGGCCCCTTCAGGCCAGCTAGGTCTTTGGGTCCTGGCTCCTTCGCTTTGGGAGCAGTCGCTGGACGTTTGGCACGTTGGCCGGAGAGTGCTTCTCGGGCCGCGACCTGCAACCGGGCAGGTACCTCCCAGGTTCCCGGCCCAACGAAAGCCCCCAGACCCAAATGGAGAGGGCTGCTTGGGGGCCCCCTGGGGCCCCTTCAGGCCAGCTAGGTCTTTGGGTCCTGGCTCCTTCGCTTTGGGAGCAGTCGCTGGACGTTTGCACGTTGGCCGGAGAGTGCTTCTCGGGCCGCGACCTGCAACCGGGCAGGTACCTCCCAGGTTCCCGGCCCAACAAAGCCCCAGACCCAAATGGAGAGGGGCTCTTGGGCCCCCCTGGGGCCCCTTCAGGCCAGCTAGGTCTTTGGGTCCTGGCTCCTTCGCTTTGGGAGCAGTCGCTGGACGTTCGGCACGTTGGCCGGAGAGTGCTTCTCGGGCCCGCGCAACCGGGCAGGTACCTCCCAGGTTCCCGGCCCAACAAAAGCCTTCGGGCCGCGACCTG
>NW_028168299.1:5000-47007 GCF_964237585.1 Gallinula chloropus
AGAGAGAGGGGGCAGAGTCAAAGACAGACAAAGAGAGGGGGGCAGAGTCAAAGACAGACAAAGAGAGAGGGGGCAGAGTCAAAGACAGACAAAGAGAGGGGGGCAGAGTCAGAGACAGACAAAGAGTGCAAGAGAGTCAAAGACAGACAAAGAGAGAGGGGGCAGAGTCAGAGACAGACAAAGAGAGAGGGGGCAGAGTCAGAGACAGACAAAGAGTGCAAGAGAGTCAGAGACAGACAAAGAGAGGGGGCAGAGTCAGAGACAGACAAAGAGTGCAAGAGAGTCAGAGACAGACAAAGAGAGAGGGGGCAGAGTCAAAGACAGACAAAGAGAGAGGGGGCAGAGTCAGAGACAGACAAAGAGTGCAAGAGAGTCAAAGACAGACAAAGAGAGAGGGGGCAGAGTCAAAGACAGACAAAGAGTGCAAGAGAGTCAGAGACAGACAAAGAGAGAGGGGGCAGAGTCAAAGACAGACAAAGAGAGAGGGGGCAGAGTCAAAGACAGACAAAGAGAGAGGGGGCAGAGTCAAAGACAGACAAAGAGAGGGGGGGCAGAGTCAAAGACAGACAAAGAGAGGGGGGCAGAGTCAAAGACAGACAAAGAGTGCAAGAGAGTCAGAGACAGACAAAGAGAGAGGGGGCAGAGTCAAAGACAGACAAAGAGAGAGGGGGCAGAGTCAAAGACAGACAAAGAGAGGGGGGCAGAGTCAGAGACAGACAAAGAGTGCAAGAGAGTCAGAGACAGACAAAGAGAGAGGGGGCAGAGTCAAAGACAGACAAAGAGAGAGAGGGCAGAGTCAAAGACAGACAAAGAGTGCAAGAGAGTCAGAGACAGACAAAGAGTGCAAGAGAGTCAGAGACAGACAAAGAGAGAGGGGGCAGAGTCAGAGACAGACAAAGAGAGAGGGGGCAGAGTCAGAGACAGACAAAGAGAGAGGGGGCAGAGTCAGAGACAGACAAAGAGAGAGGGGGCAGAGTCAGAGACAGACAAAGAGTGCAAGAGAGTCAGAGACAGACAAAGAGAGGGGGCAGAGTCAGAGACAGACAAAGAGTGCAAGAGAGTCAGAGACAGACAAAGAGAGAGGGGGCAGAGTCAGAGACAGACAAAGAGTGCAAGAGAGTCAGAGACAGACAAAGAGTGCAAGAGAGTCAGAGACAGACAAAGAGTGCAAGAGAGTCAGAGACAGACAAAGAGTGCAAGAGAGTCAGAGACAGACAAAGAGAGGGGGGGCAGAGTCAGAGACAGACAAAGACAGAGGGGGCAGAGTCAGAGACAGACAAAGAGTGCAAGAGAGTCAGAGACAGACAAAGAGTGCAAGAGAGTCAGAGACAGACAAAGAGAGGGGGGGCAGAGTCAGAGACAGACAAAGACAGAGGGGGCAGAGTCAGAGACAGACAAAGAGTGCAAGAGAGTCAGAGACAGACAAAGACAGGGGGGGCAGAGTCAGAGACAGACCAAGAGAGGGGGGGCAGAGTCAGAGACAGACCAAGAGAGGGGGGGGCAGAGTCAGAGACAGACCAAGAGAGGGGGGGGCAGAGTCAGAGTCAGACCAAGAGAGTGGGGGCAGAGTCAGAGACAGGCAAAGAGTGCAAGAGAGTCAGAGACAGACAAAGAGAGTGGGGGCAGAGTCAGAGACAGACAAAGAGAGTGAGGGCAGAGTCAGAGACAGACAAAGACAGAGGGGGCAGAGTCAGAGACAGACAAAGAGTGCAAGAGAGTCAGAGACAGACAAAGAGTGCAAGAGAGTCAGAGACAGACAAAGAGAGGGGGGGCAGAGTCAGAGACAGACAAAGACAGAGGGGGCAGAGTCAGAGACAGACCAAGAGAGGGGGGGGCAGAGTCAGAGTCAGACCAAGAGAGGGGGGGCAGAGTCAGAGTCAGACCAAGAGAGGGGGGGGCAGAGTCAGAGTCAGACCAAGAGAGGGGGGGCAGAGTCAGAGTCAGACCAAGAGAGGGGGGGCAGAGTCACAGGGACTGGGGCAGAGGCAAAGACAGACCTACAGAGGCAAAGACAGGCAGAGAGAGGCAAAGAACAAACTGACACCAGAGACCAAAAATCCTTTATTACCCCCCCTTGTTATGTCATCTCTTTATTTCTCAGGATCATACTGAGGACTTATGTTAGGACTCTGAATATGTTCAAAGTTTGCTATACACAAATTACTGCTTACAGGTGACAGTGCTCACAAACACATACAGGTTAGCATGCTACCTTTTTATAAACTTGGCTCGTTAGTTCTCTTTACACAAACGTAGTTTGCTTCAAACTCCAACTTGCTCTTCCTTTCTGCACCCAAGACACATGCAACAGCTCTGCTCTACAGGACATCTTGTCAGCATCTATTCCCACACTTAAGCTAACAGAACAAATTACAGTACAAATCACAACATGAATCAAAATCCTTCACACCTGCTTCCTATGTCACAAACCAATTAGGACCAGCAATACTGCACTCCAGTCCTCCTGAAGCCATCCCTATAGGATCTCTTCCCGCTCTTCCACCAACACTACCACAAATCTCTCCCCGTAACCATTTAATAAACAGCAGACCTTGCTGCAACAAGTCACAGCTATGACAATCCATAAAACCCTACCTGAGACAACACAAGCCCTACAACCCAAAAGAACACAACCAGCACAGCACACCTCAGGAACACAGTTCCCAGGGGCCTCCAAAAACATCACCCTGCCTGCCAAAACCCCAGCCCAAGCACCGGCTGCACCCAAACTTAGGCGACAACAGTCGCCTCGCAGACCGGCCGGGACCGGGGAAAAAAAAACCCAGCCGGGGGAACAAAAAAAAAAAAAATTCCCCCGGCTGGGGTTTTTTTATTCTAAAATATCTAATTCCTGAGGCTTGAGCAAACCTGAAACAAAAGCATCACACACACAGTTAGGCAGCCACACACACCACCACTCATTCTGCTCCCCCTGCCCTGCAAGGCACCACCCGGGAACACAGTTCCCAGGGGCCTCCAAAAACATCTCCCTGCCTGCCAAAAACCCCTGCCCAAGCACCGGCTGCACCCAAACTTAGGCGACAACAGTCGCCTCGCAGACCGGCCGGGACCGGGGAAAAAAAAACCCAGCCGGGGGAACAAAAAAAAAATCCCCCGGCTGGGGTTTTTTTATTCTAAAATATCTAAATCCTGAGGCCTGAGCAAACCTGAAACAAAAGCATCACACACACAGTTAGGCAGCCACACACACACCACCACTCATTCTGCTCCCCCTGCCCTGCGAGGCACCACCCGGGAACATCGTTCCCCGGGCCCTCCAAAAACATCTCCCTGCCTGCCAAAAACCCCTGCCCAAGCACCGGCTGCACCCAAACTTAGGCGACAACAGTCGCCTCGCAGACCGGCCGGGACCGGGGAAAAAAAAACCCAGCCGGGGGAACAAAAAAAAAATCCCCCGGCTGGGGTTTTTTTATTCTAAAATATCTAATTCCTGAGGCTTGAGCAAACCTGAAACAAAAGCATCACACACACAGTTAGGCAGCCACACACACACCACCACTCATTCTGCTCCCCCTGCCCTGCGAGGCACCACCCGGGAACATCGTTCCCCGGGCCCTCCAAAAACATCTCCCTGCCTGCCAAAAACCCCTGCCCAAGCACCGGCTGCACCCAAACTTAGGCGACAACAGTCGCCTCGCAGACCGGCCGGGACCGGGGAAAAAAAAACCCAGCCGGGGGAACAAAAAAAAAATCCCCCGGCTGGGGTTTTTTTATTCTAAAATATCTAAATCCTGAGGCCTGAGCAAACCTGAAACAAAAGCATCACACACACAGTTAGGCAGCCACACACACACCACCACTCATTCTGCTCCCCCTGCCCTGCGAGGCACCACCCGGGAACATCGTTCCCCGGGCCCTCCAAAAACATCACCCTGCCTGCCAAAACCCAAGCAGGTTTCAGGTTTGCTTGAGCAATCCTGAAACAAAAGCATCACACACATGGTTAGCCACACTAACTCACCAACAGCCTGCCCACCCCTACTGATGAGCACCTACATCAGAGCCATTCTGCCTCCAGCCACCACAAAAGGCCATAGCCCCAAATCTACACCCATGCTTGGCAGAGTCTCACTCTTCAAACAGCTTCATCAAAGTCAAGTGAAGTGTCACACCTCAAAGGCCAAAGCCTAGGAAGTCACTTCACTACCTACAGCACGCTACCTGCTGCTGCTCTTTGAAATTTACACTCTAGGAACATTTGCTGCAGAATTTACTGCAGGACTCCAAACCTCCCTCTAGTGCCTGGCAAAAACCATACCTAACAAAGACATTGCACATTCCAAGAGTGCACCCCAAGACAGTGTCATACAATGCAAGACATTCCAAAAACACAGCCAGACAGCTACTTACAGCCCCATACTACAACAGTGCTATTGATTACACCATCCTGGGACCAAGCCAGATGGCACAAAATGCTAACTAGACAGAGTGATACAGTGCAAAGCACCACAGAGATACAATGCCAGGTGACGCAGCACTGCATCTTACAACATGACAATGCTACAGATTACAGCGTCCCGTTACAGAGTCACACGGCATGTGAGACTCGGTTCGCATACAGAGGCAGACGGCGCGAGACAGCATCCCCAGACATGACAATGCTACAGATTACAGCGTCCCGTTACAGAGTCACACGGCATGTGAGACTCAGTTCGCATACAGAGGCAGACGGCGCGAGACAGCATCCCCAGACATGACAATGCTACAGATTACAGCGTCCCGTTACCGAGTCACACGGCATGTGAGACTCGGTTCGCATACAGAGGCAGACGGCGCGAGACAGCATCCCCAGACATGACAATGCTACAGATTACAGCGTCCCGTTACCGAGTCACACGGCATGTAAGACTCGGTTCGCATACAGAGGCAGACGGCGCGAGACAGCATCCCCAGACATGACAATGCTACAGATTACAGCGTCCCGTTACCGAGTCACACGGCATGTGAGACTCGGTTCGCATACAGAGGCAGACAGCGCGAGACAGCATCCCCAGACATGACAATGCTACAGATTACAGCGTCCCGTTACCGAGTCACACGGCATGTGAGACTCGGTTCGCATACAGAGGCAGACGGCGCGAGACAGCATCCCCAGACATGACAATGCTACAGATTACAGCATCCCGTTACAGAGTCACACGGCATGAGACACCACCCCAAGACAGAACCCTACTAGGCAATACAATCCAGAAGACGCAACACTATCAAGCCGACAGCTGGTCAAAGGGCTTCATGACAAAGCGGCGAGGCTCCGACGTGATGATGCTCGCTGAGGGTGGAGAACGGAGAGCTGCAACTTAGCCAGTGGCTGTAAGGTGCGAGACACAACAGATGCTGTGGATAACAACTGTCAATTCTAACCAGAACACCCTGTTTGTGGCATTCCACTGACCCAGTCAATCCAAAGAGAGACATGGTGGTGGTCATGGCATGTGGTACCTACCACCCCAAGAGATGCAAAATTACTCTTACCCTGGTGAGAAATCACTGCTCCCACAATCACCTCATACCCAGCACCCAGCTATTATTCCAGCTCACCTCCACTGCCCCTCCACTTCCCAAGGTGGCCAGGCCGCACCTGCAGGAACAGAGAGACAAGGGCTCCACCTGCCTGCCATGGTATTAGGCACCAACACAGATAACACCTGCCCCACCACCTCTGTGTGCCATGGCCATGTCCTGCCACCACCTCCACAGCCTGAAAACAAACCGGTTCCCACCTTCCATTACATTATGTTAACATAACCACTGAGCTGGCCCATGCCATTTATTGGCAGCTGCGCAGAGGCTCAGGCCTGGCCTAGCCCTCACAAACAAGGCATGCCTGTAACACTTACCTATAAAGCAACACTGGCCCTCTAGGAATGGCTCACCTGGCCCGAGTCACCTTGCCTGGAAACGGCCCCCTTTCCTCCTCATTTCGCACCTTCAAAAGAGAAACAGCCACACACACAAAACTTAAAGGTGGCACAGAGCTGCTCAACCATTTCATCACGCCAACACCACTGGCTGACCAACCTCCTTGGGGTCTTCCAGATGAGAACTCCATGACTGCATCGCTATGCATCGCCTCTGGCCCCATCTGAAAAACCAAAAAGTTTATTAAGCAAGTCACCCTGATGACAACTCATTGCTGCACCATTCCAGACCTCTCACTTCCTTTTAGGAACACTATCTGGAGTCTAACTGCATACCTCAGAGCCCCACAGCCTTACACCCCTGCAAAATCCCATCTGCTTCTTCCAACGCTGAAGGGCCCCACCCAGACAGCTCCCATCATCTCCCAGGAACAGGATGGAAAGGACAGACTGCACACCCTGCTGACGGTACCGCCTTTACCAAGGCCTCCCGGGCAGAATCCTGCACGCTAACCCTGGACTCTTACTGCTGTGCCATGTCACCCCACCTCCACAGCCCCGGGCAGAGCAGCTCCCAGCCAAACATGCACAGAATGACACAACACAGAACTCTGTGGACGATGCGACTCCAAGATGGCCAAACACTGTCCGCAAGAAGGGCTCCTGTACAGGCAACTGTCAAACTACGCCACTGAGAGCGGATGGGAGGAAGCTCTATGGCAACCTCAGAAGAAGGGGGACTGGACAGTAAGTCCTTCCAGTGAGCCGTTCAAAATTGTGATGACAGATGCACAAGACGACCATCTTCAAGACCTAACAATTGGAAAGATGCAAGGAAAAAGCCTCGGGACGTGAAAATAGGTGACCGGAGAACAGAGCTCCCACCAGAGCCTGTGATGATGCCCTAAGAGAGGACCGGCCGGAAACTTCCAAGATGCAAGGGCAAACCGTGCCGTGACCCTGCCAGGCAAAGCAAGAAGAGCCCCGTGGGCGCTATGCTGATCAGCGAGCGTGGGCATCCGAGACCCTAGAGACTATGCCCGAGAGGCACGCTGTGCCCCTTTGAGCGCAAAGAGGATGCTGACACCCAGAGAGGGACTAAGACACAGAAGACACACCAAACAACAAGCGGACAGACAGACACGTGCTGGAGCTGCCCTGCCCGGCACACCCTGGCATTGTGCTGACAATGGACCTGCTCCTCCCCGTGCAGCCTTACCCAGCCTCCTACACACCCCTCCCATTTTTGCCCTCTTATCCAGTTCCTTCTACTTAGCTTTGAAGGGTCCGGAGATCCAAAATCCTTTCTTGACAGGGTAAAACATCTACTGCATGTCTGCTTACTGGGACGCTTTGCTGTGTCAAGCCTCGGGTAGCTCCTGTAAAGCAAAAAGAGATGGTTAGAACTTCACAGGCACAGTCACCCCTGAAAAAGCGATCGCTGCTTTAGCCCGCTACTCTCAGCTCACCTGGCCGAGGTCACCGCCGGTGCTGACATCTGGCTTCGCTTGGCAGTTTGAGAATTCGGACAAAAAAATTACAGACCCAAACAGATAAGCTAGTCAGACAGCCAGCGGTGGCATCTTACCATGCGTAACATACGCTGACCTGCTTTCTTAGGGCGCTCCGCTCATCCCGCTGCATCTGCAAAGAGCATTGAGAGAGTCACCCGGATGCAGACCGACAGTTTACCGATTCCTCAGGTCTCCATGGGAAGCCTCCCTCCCTCCCAGGCTCAACTTCATTCAATATCTACCCCCCTTGCTCCCCGCTCCCCAGTATGCACAGTTCCCCAGAAGCCGCACTTGCGGGGCATACCTCATCTTTTGCAAGCAAGTGCTATGTTTGGTCTTCCACTGAACTGCGGGCTCTGCTACGGGCCTGTGAAATAAAGGGCTAATGCTTACAGTCCATGAGGGGCCATGGTTACTACCACAGGTAACGGCCGCCTCACCTTCTCTGTGTGCCATGGCCATGTCCCACCACTGCCTCCGGGGCCTGAAAAAGAAACAAGTTCCCACCTTCCATTACCTTATCTAACAATTCCCTCACCTGGCCTACACCATTTTCTGGTGGCTGCACCAAGGCTCAGACCTGGCCCGTAACACTCAGACGGGGGATGCCCCGTAACACTCAGACGGGGGATGCCCCGTAACACTGGCCTGCTAGGAATGGCTCACCTGGCCCAAGTTGCCTTCCCTGGAAATGGCCCGCTCTCCTTGCTTCACACCTGCAAAAAACAGCCACACACACAAATCTTGAAGGTGGAACAGAGCCGTTGACCATTTCATCATGCCCACACCACAGGCCAACCTACCTCCTTGGGTCTTCCCCTCGACTCCTCTGTTGCTGCATCGGTATACACCGCTTCTGGCCCCATCTGAAAAACCCAACAATTTATTAAGGAAGCCCCCCAATGCCAACTCATTGCTGCACCATTCCGGACCTCTCACTTCCATTTAAGAACCCCTGTCGCACACTGCACAACCTGAAGGCATAATACAGAGGCAGTCAGCATAAGCTGAACACATAATACAGAGGCACACTATGCATTATGCCACCCCATTAGAGGCACATGGCACAAGGCAAGCGCAATACAGAGGAATGCTATCCCTTAGACCACCCTTATACAGAGGGACACTGCGCAAGGTGGCCGCGCAGCATCTGCAAAATCAGAGCCAAACGTTCTATCTACCTGCCATGTGATGCTTCGGTGTTAGATATCAACACAGACGACAACCGCTTCACCTTCTCAGTGCGCTCAGACACGTGGCTATATCCCAACGAAGCTCTCCATGGGGTCTGCAAGAAACAAAGCAGAAGGCCACATGCCAAGAGACTGCCCAAAACCTGTTCCCATCTCCCATTCCCTTACCTGACCGATTGCTCGCAGCCTCCACTATTTACAGGTGCCTGCGTCAAGGTTCATGCCGGGGCTATAAAATAAACAAGGGATGCTTATAACTCACCTGCAACGCAACACTGGCCTGCTAGAAATGGCTCGCCTGGCCTGAGTCGCCTTCCCTGGAAATGGATTGCTTTCTTCCTCGCTTCGCGCCTTCAAAAGGGAAACAGCCACAAACACAAAAAATCTTAAAGGTGGCACAGAGCAGCACACCATTTCATCACGCCGACACCACTGGCCGACCTACCTCCTTGGGGTCTTCCCCTCGACTCCTCTGTCGCTGCATCGGTATGCATCGCCTCAGGCCCCGTCTGAAAAACCCAACAATTTATTAAGCAAGTCTCCATGATGCCAACTCATTGCTGCACCATTGCAGACCTCTCGCTTCCATTTAGGAACCCTATCTGGAGTCTAACTGCAAGCAGCCATTAAAACACAAACAGAAAAAAACCCCAGCCGGCATACCTCAGAGCCCCACAGCCTTACAGCCCTGCAAAATCCCATCTCCTTCTTCCAACGCTGAAGGGCCCCACCCAGGCAGCTCCCATCATCTCCCAGGAATGGGACAGAAAGGACAGACTCCACACCCTGCTGACGGTACCGCCTTTACCAAGGCCTCCCGGGCAGAATCCTGCACGCTAACCCTGGACTCTTACTGCTGTGCCATGTCACCCCACCTCCACAGCCCCGGGCAGAGCAGCTCCCAGCCAAACACGCACAGAATGACACAACACAGAACTCTGTGGACGATGTGACTCCAAGATGGCCAAACACTGTCAGCAAGAAGGGCTCCTGTACAGGCAGCTGTCAAACTACGCCACTGAGAGCGGACGGGCGGAAGCTCTATGGCAACCTCAGAAGAGAGGGGACTGGAACGGCTCGTTGGAAGGACTTACTGTCAAAATTGTGATGACGGATGCTCAAGAAGACCATCTTCAAGACCTAACGATGGAAAGATGCAAGGAAAAAGCCTCGGGACGTGAAAATAGGTGACCGGAGAACAGAGCTCCCGCCAGAGCCTGTGATGATGCCCTAAGAGAGGACCGGCCGGAAACTTCCAAGATGCAAGGGCAAACCGTGCCGTGACCCTGCCAGGCAAAGCAAGAAGAGCCCCGTGGGCGCTATGCTGATCAGCGAGCGTGGGCATCCGAGACCCTAGAGACTATGCCCGAGAGGCACGCTGTGCCCCTTTGAGCGCAAAGAGGATGCTGACACCTAGAGAGGGACTAAGACACAGAAGAGACACCAAACAACAAGCGGACAGACAGACACGGGCTGGAGCTGCCCTGCCCGGCACACCCTGGCATTGTGCTGACAATTGACCTGCTCCTCCCCATGCAGCCTTACCCAGCCTCCTACACACCCCTCCCATTTTTGCCCTCTTATCCAGTTCCTTCTACTTAGCTTTGAGGAGTCCAGAGATCCAACATCCTTTCTTGACAGGGTAAAACATCTACTGCATGTCTGCTTACTGGGACGCTTTGCTGTGTCAAGCCTCGGGTAGCTCCTGTAAAGCAAAAAGAGATGGTTAGAACTTCACAGGCACAGTCACCCCTGAAAAAGCGATCGCTGCTTTAGCCCGCTACTCTCAGCTCACCTGGCCGAGGTCACCGCCGGTGCTGACATCTGGCTTTGCTTGGCAGTTTGAGACTTCAGACAAAAAATTACAGACCCGAACGGATAAGCTAGTCAGAGAGCCAGCGGTGGCATCTTACCGTGCGTAACATACGCTGACCTGCTTTCTTAGGGCGCTCCGCTCATCCCGCTGCATCTGCAAAGAGCATTGAGAGAGTCACCCGGATGCAGACCGACAGTTTACCGATTCCTCAGGTCTCCATGGGAAGCCTCCCTCCCTCCCAGGCTCAACTTCATTCAATATCTACCCCCCTTGCTCCCCGCTCCCCAGTTGGCACAGTTCCCCAGAAGCCGCACTTGCGGGGCATACCTCATCTTTTGCAAGCAAGTGCTATGTTTGGTCTTCCACTGAACTGCGGGCTCTGCTACGGGCCTGTGAAATAAAGGGCTAATGCTTACAGTTCACGAGGGGCCATGGTTACCGCCACAGGTAACGGCCGCCTCACCTTCTCTGTGTGCCATGGCCATGTCCCACCACCGCCTCCGGGGCCTGAAAAAGAAACAGGTTCCCACCTTCCATTACCATACCTTAACAAATCGCTCACCTGGCCCATGCCATTTACTGGTAGCTGCGCAGACGCTCAGGCCTGGCCTATAAACACACAAACAAGGGATGCCTGTAACACTCACGTGCAACACAACACTGGCCCATTAGGAATGGCTCGCCTGGCCCGAGTCGCCTTTCCTGGAAACGGCCCGCTCTCCTCCTTGCTTCGCACCTTCAAAAGAGAAACACACACACGAATCTTAAACGTGGCATAGAGCCGCTGATCATTTCATCACGCTAATGCCACTGGCCGACCTACCTGCTTGGGGTCTTCCCCTTGACTCCTCTGTCGCTGCGTCCGTATGCATCGCATCTGGCCCCCGTGTCTACTAAGCAAGTCCCCCGATGCCAACTCCTTACCGCACCATTCCAGACCTCTCGCCTCCATTTAGGAAATTCCCATCTCACACAGCACACGACAAGCGTAATACAGAGGCAGACGGCGCACAACAAGCGTAATACAGAGGCATACGGCGCAAGGTGAAGGCAATAGAGACACACTATGCATTATAGCACCCCAATACATAGGCGCATGGCGCAAGGCAAGCGCAATACAGAGGAACGCTATCCCTTAGACCACACCAATACAGAGGCACATGGCGCAAGGTGGCTGCGCAGCATCTGCAAAAATCAGAGCCAAACGCTCCATCTACCTGCCATGTGATGCTTCGGTGTTAGACATCAACACAGACGACAACCGCTTCACCTTCTCAGTGCGCTCAGACACGTGGCTATGTCCCAACGATGCTCTCTATGGGGCCCGCACGTAACAAAGCAGAAGGCCACATGCCAAGAGACCGCCCAAAACCTGTTCCCATCTCCCATTCCCTTACCTGACCGATCGCTCGCAGACTCCGCCATTTACAGGTGCCTGCGCTGAGGTTCGTGCCGGGGCTATAAAATAAACAAGGTTTGCCTAATAACTCCCCCGCAACGCAGGCACCCTCTCCACCGCCGCTCCCCATCTTGCCCTTTTCTCCTACTCCCTCGACTTAGCATTGAAAAGTCCAGGGATCCCAAATCCATTCTTGAGAGAAACGGAGATGCACACTGGAGGCGACCCTCAGGTGCCACCTGTAAAACGTAAGAAACAGCAGTTAGACCTTCACTGACGGGATCTGCTCAATGGAGCCACGCTTCGGGTATTGCGTACAACGCCTTCCACCAAAGTCTAAAGCCAGTAACATGCCGTAGGAGAAATCCAGTCCCAATACTTATAGTCAACAAAGAACCTGCTGCAAACTGCGCTGGTTCTAAAAGGATTACAGTTCTGAGAACAATGAGGAAAAGCCATAAACTGTCCCGTAACCCGGAAGAGAGTTGCCTTTGATACCCATGACTTTATTAGGAAATGCTAAAAGCCTATACGCAAGCAAGCAGCTTACTCAAGCCCTAGCCGGATAAGCTTATCATCAGACCTAGTAACAGAAGTGGTGCTAATGGCTTACAGTTTGAAGAGCAAAGCTGGTGAAATAAAACCCCAACAGTCCATCTTGTGCAAGGTCAGGAACACCGGTAAAATGCTGTGCACCCAGAAGCAAAAGACCGACAGCTAACCTGATAGGATTGAGTTGCCCTGGCAAAGGCAACACAAAAGACACAAACTAAACGCAAGTCAAGCTTCATAAATAAGTACATTTGACTAGGTAGACACTGGCCACACTTAGCTAGTTATAAAACACTTACCTTGAATGCACGAACCAAGACAACAGCAGCAACTCCAATGCTTCAGCTGCAGAATGAAAACCAGAACACTATGACAGGAGACAGAGAGTAGAATGAGCTGCCAAAGGCAAGGCAGGTGCCTTATATACCCCAGGCTCCACCCACTGCCCTTCCCACAGTGGCCTGGGAAAGGGGATGATGCTGCCTGCAGAGGGATTAAAAGCAGCTGAGGGAGCAGGTGTGGCTCTTGTGACCCAAGTTGTTTAATCAGAGAATCAATGCTGAAAGGAGAAAAGGATTCTTGCTAAAAACATTCTCTACTCTGCCTTAATAAAGGGCTAATGCTTATAGTCCATGAGGGGCCTGCTGCGACCTCCAAATGAGCTAGAAAAACCACAGTCCACTGAAAACCGGTAGAAAAGCCATGAGCTCTCCTGGAACTGGGAAAATACTACCTATTTGATCCCTGTTACTCTATTGGGAAAGGCTAAACCTCTATAGGCAGACATAAGACTTTCCTTGCCTGCCCCCATTTAATCTCATCATTGTGCCTGTTAGGAGAAGCGATACTCACAATTTACTCATTACAAGGAAAAACTGGGTATTAAAAGGTGAGGTTCTATCTTCGGTATGGTCAGGAACACATGTAAAAGACCACACACTTAGAAACAATGACTAATAAATAACCATATAGTGTTATCTTACAAACCCCTAAACATACAATAAATAATCAATGAAAAAAACCAAAACCAAACCTATTTATAAGTACATATTCTATTATATACATGCTACTTAACATTGAGTACTCCTTAAGCTCTTACCTCAGATGCATCTTCTCAAAAAGCCAAGCTGACAACTAAGCTCCATCTGCTAAATGGAAGCCAGCAGGAGAATGCATGGCCTAAGCGAAGACCGGTGGTTTATGTACCCCTGGCCCCACCCACTGCCCTTCCCACAGTCCTCTGGGAAAGGGGCGGGTCTTGCCTGCAGAATGGTTAAAAGCAGCTGGAGGAGGAGGTGCTGCTCTTCTGATCTGAGTTGTTAAGCAGTGGCTGCAGAAGATATAAAGGCACCGAAGGAACTGGAGTTAGCTTTGTAGGACGCTGGGTGCTGAATGGAGAAAGCGACTCTCACTGAAAACAACGATCCCGATTCCTACTGCGGCTGCATCTCTTGTACTGGTATGTAAGTAGATTTTAAGTTTTCTAGCATGTAGATAGAAAAAGATAGATATCAAGTGAAGCTTGGTAGGAAAATGGCTACTTATAAACTGTAAAAATACTACTGTTAGAGCCTATGTACTTTACCTAGGTACCAAAAGAGCCAAAACGTTAGACAGTTATACTTTGCATCTCGTGATGTCACCTGTATTGCCATGCTTCTACCAGAAGCCCTGGGTAAGCGGAAAACCTTGGGAAGAGCGTACAATCGGTCCTTGGAGGAACATGAGGCTATTTCAGCCTGGAAAACTCCATTTTATTATGGGGAGGGGAAAAAAATTTAAAATTCTCTTAAGCACCATTTTTAATCTAGGAAACCAAATTTTTATCATACAGAACCACTGCTTTATTCTGTAAAAGCACTATGCTGCTTTTCTATAAAACCCCAACTTATTCTAAAAAATGCTCTATTTTTCCCTACAAACCCGCCATTTAATTTCTAGATATAAAATGCTTTTAGTCCTACAAACTGCTATTTCTATGGTGTAAAACACATTTTTTAAACACTGTTTTATTCATCAAATGAGCTTTTTGACCCTATGAACTACCATTTTAATTTATAAACCCACCGATTGTTCCTCTGTGCCCAAGGGTGAGCGGGTTGTGTGGGGGCGATTGGCCCTGGGCAAAGACAATTTCTCTGCTGAACCCAAGGCAGTGATAACTCTGGATCTACAGGTGTCAGAACTGAAAGATGTTCCTGACCTGAAATCTTCTGAGGCCACAGAGAGATAGAGAAATAGAAAATTAGAGAGACAGAGAAAACAATGGTAGGTGACTGGGCAGAGAAGCAGAGCTGAAAGACAGAGAGTCTGAAATGGAGACAGAGGGAAGGAGAAAGAAAACAGAGCACAGCTAACGCAGTACAGAGAGAGGACTAAAGAGAGACAACGAGCCATACAAACTGACACGGGGAAAGAAAAAGGTAGCAACAGGCTGCAGTATAGCAAATTTATCAAATCCTAGGTAGACGGGGGGAAAAACCCAAAATGAAGGGCAGGGAACAGAATCAATAAAGATGGAGAAATAAATCTATCGGTGATGACTTTCTATGCTCACCAATGACAGGCGCACAGAACCAGAGACAGAGGGGACAGAAATACCAAGAGGCTAGAGGACTGACTGTGGAATGCCAAAATAGGAACTGGAGTCCAAAGAGAGAGAAAGAGAGAAAGGGAGAAGGAAATTAATAGTCAAAATAACATAGCCACTGTTTCTGGGTAGACTGTTGTGACAGACAGGCAGGAACCAAAAGAGCGTAGAAACAAAGTCACTGATTCACTGTTTCCAGGGGGACCATTTACAGTGATGCACAGGCCAGAACAAAAAAACCAGCGGGAGCCCAAGGCACTAGGTCACTGCTTTTTGGGGGACCTTTGGCCAGCGACCCTGACCTTTGGCCTTCTAAGCTAACCTTTGACAGTTACTTTAGACCCTGACTTGTGACCTGATGACATTTGACCCTTGTGATTGTGGGTTTCCCAGTCACCAGTTGGAAAACAGTTAATTCAGTTACAAACTGAATTCTATTAATTTAGCAGGCGGCAATTAAGCAAACAGCGCTGGGCGGCCAGAGCGTCTCAGCTCTACCAACGGCACGCACCGTCCCTTTCCGAATTCAGGTTTTTATAGTCCTTTAGTTCCGGGTCCCGATTGTTTCACTGAGGCTTCTTCTGCACATGCGCCAGTTGTTGTTAGGGGGTTGTCTTTTACCTCCTGGTGGTCGATGGGATGAAGTTGCTCCTCTTCCTCACTTGTCCCTTAGTTGACCCCTCTCCCATATTTGGTCATCTTTATCAGCAAGCTCATTCATTGGCTCCTTAATTTCTATGGTTTCCACTTCTAAGTTACCTATAACTCAGTTCTATGCTTCGTTAGCAACTAACAATATACGTTACACAATCATTTTTACAAAATCAGAACGTTACGACCTGTTTCAAGGTACATGTGGTTTACATCTATCACAATCCCCCCTTTTTATCACCATTTTGTTCAGTAAACCATTGTAATTCTCGGTGGCTTAGTATAAGAGTTTTAGTCAACCGGGGGAAGAGTTAAACCATGATTCATACCAGCCTTGTTGAGATTCTCTTTCTCGTCCTCTCTTTTCCAACCCTTCCCTAAGTTTAGCCACAGTATCTCTAACAATGCCGGTATGATCTGCATAAATACAGCATTCTTCTCCTAAGGCTACACAAAGTCCGCCTTGTTTTAAAAATAGGAGATCTAAACCTCTCCATTTCTGTAACACCACCTCAGGTCGTGATCTTAGGGATTTTTCCGTTAACATTAACTTTAAGGACCTTTGAATCCTCCCACCTAACAAGGGTCCTTGACATGGTCTAATTAATTGCTCCCAGATACATACAATAATTAAAATAATCAGCCAGGATGGGTGGTGCTATTCCGATTTCCAACAAGGTTTTTCTTGATCCTATTTATTGCCCTCTAGCCCCCCTTTTTCTTTTCCTAGGTGGGTGTGTTCCTGAGGCAGTGTTAAGCCGGGATTGGCACTAGGGCAGCTCCTCCGAGGCTTGCGCGTTACTCTAATCTCGGGGTTCCGTCCTCCACGGTTTTTTACACCTCTGCCTCGCCCGTCGGCTCGGTTGCTTTGAGTCACGGGGTGTTCCATCTTCCCGGCAGCAGGGGTATTCTTCAGGAGGCTCCGAGATTTTTTGCTTAGCGCACCTTCGTTTGAATTTCTCCCAGTTATTCGTTTTACTCTGGGGAGCTGCACCATACTCCACTTAGGTCTCTCCGGCAACACACCTGGACAATAGTTATTGAAAGAGGAATGGGCTCGTTTGGGTGGAAACAATAATATTCTGGTAACCTATATATATTCTACCACTGTGGTGACCATTTTTCAATTTCCCCTTAAGCTGTTTTATACTCAAATATTTCTTGTGTCAATTTCAATTTTTCTGTGTAATTATTCCCATAAATTCCCCTAGGAGGGGTTCCTTCCTAACAATGAGACCACCACCGTCCTTGGCAGATTTTACAAATAAAACACACAAAAGGATAACAATTACAACGTTTGACTCCACACTTAACTGTAAAGTTTTTACACACTTAGAGTTACAAGTTTCTCCTTCATCACTTATCTGTATAAGAGCATCGGTGTTTAAGATCTCTTTAGGGTCATTCTGAGACTTCCAGGGGAATTGGTGACCTTCCAGGATGGCTCTTGCAATGTTGAATCCGAAATAGGTCCCTTCACTCGACTGGCATGTGTCCATCCACACTCAGCAGTCCTAATGGCTGTATCTGTTGTAAGAAAGACAAGAAAAGATCCCTCCCTTTGAGGTGTTAAAGAAGTTTCTTTCCAAGTCTTTATCGGGACTTTGTCACCCAGTTGTATCTTGTGTATCGCCATATCCAAGGGGGGGGGGGGGGGGGTTGTGCCAATATTCCTTTTCTTATTAACTCCTTTCTTCCTGCCATTAGTTGTGTTTTGTAAGCCTCTACTAGGGAATCCTCCAATCGCGGATGATTCCCCGGGTTACTCATGTCATATGACATCCCATATAACATTTCAAAGGGAGAAACACCCACATCAGTTCTCGGCTGTGTTTAGATATTTAATAGAGCCAATGGTAAACACCTAATCCAGGACATCCCTGTTTCCAATTTTAATTTTGTTAATTGTTTTTTAATTTCTCCATTCATTCTTTCAACTCTGCCAGAACTTTGTGGGTGCCATGGTGTGTGGTGTTGTCACTCAATTCCAAAATCTACAGTTTCAACAATCCCACATCGGGGAGTAATTAATTTTTTTTTTCTAATAATATTTTAACCTCCACCCAGGCCGTGGTTCGTGTGGTAAAATCAATTTGTGTATTAGAAAAGGGTCTATGGGCCAGGATTCTTCCTCCTGCTTTTTCCATATGCATCTTGTGCTTCCCTCCAGCCAGTGCAAGCAGCTTCCATGCTTGCTTGGTGAACCGGCCAGGGGAAGCAGCTGAGCTGCCTGCTAAGTCAGCACACCACCACGCGGCTGTAACTCTGTGATCTCCCTGGCCAAGTCCACCCTGCAGATACACTGGCACCAGCAAGATGCCAGCACAGGGGAGGGGCACAGTGCCTGGGAGGAGGAAAACTATTGTTGTAGGCAGCAGTACTGTTAAAAATACTAGTTAAAACATTTTGTGAAACTACAGAATTCAGATGCTTTATTTTTCTTAGATATTGTCTATTGACCCTTTGACGCGGTATACATCCCCTTAAAATTTGCCTAGCCAGATCATATAAACCAATGCACATGTACTTAATTACAAATTGGTCAACTAAGGTTTGAGTGCCCCAGTGTGTACTGCTGTGTATTCTTTGTAAAATTCTGAGGGCCATTGTTTTAGGAAAAACCTCTCGGCTGTCAGGTAATTCTCAGGTTCCTGAACTATTCTTTTGTATTCCCATCTTTATTAGTTTTTCTTACTCCTGTGGTGTGAATTTCGGTACCTGTGGATTTAGTTCTTTCTGCCTCTTATCCGATATATCTGTGTCCCTAGTCTCCAGAATTAGTAAAGCAGCTCTTTTAGCTTCTTGGTCAGCTAAATTATTTGCTCTTATTTGCGGGGTTAACCCTTTCTGGTGTCCCCTCAAGCGTACCACAGCAATTTTCTTAAGGCCCCTTATGGCTTGTAAGCTCTTGATGGATTAGTCTTTTCCTTGTAAATTTGTTAACCCTCTCTATTCCCAAATCTTCTAAATGTATAAGCTATTCCAAAAGCATATTTTGAGTCTGTGAATAAGGCTCAAGATATAAAAATTGAGCCGGATTCTGCAGAGAGGTAGTTTCTACAGACAACTTTGGAGAAGCAATTAATATCCATTTGTCCACCTTTTTTGTTGTAATACTCCCCTGATGTTACGTGGGGAGATTACTTTCAACTCTCCTCCAAAGGTAATTTTGAGAACTTCCTCAACCAATAGTGCCGTGGCTGCTATTATTTGCAGACAAGTGGGCCATCCCCTACTAATTGTGTCTAATAGTTTGATAGGCTATAGGTTTTTGCTTCCTGCCCACTCCTGAGCCAATACCCCGTATGCGACACCTCCCTCTGTATTAACAAATAAGAAAAAGGGTCTCTGCAAGTCCGGTAAACTGAGCATGGGGGCATTTGTCAATTCCCTCTTAAGTGTTTCCAATTTTTCTCCATCCTCTGGAGTCCACTTTAGCAACCCATCGTGAGATAATTTAGCTTATAAAAATTTTGCTTTTCCACTACAATTCTCAACCCATTGCCTACAATACCCAAAAAGTCCCAATAATTGTTACACTTGTCGTTTATTTCTGGGCAGAGGCATAGAGAGTATTCCATTAACCCTTTCACGATCCAATTTCTTAGTTCCTTTACTGAGTCTGTGCCCTAGGTACTTTACTACTACTTCTACAGACTGTAATTTTTGCTTAAACACCTTTAAACCCTGTAAACCTAAAAAGTTTAAAAGTTTAATACTCTTCCGTCTAATTGTTTCCTCATCTTCTCAGGCCAACAACAAGTCGTCCACATACTGGACGAGGGTTACTCCTTGGCCCGGCTCATATTCCCGTAAAAGCTGTTAGTCTTTTAATTTCTGGTTTCAATCCCTTCCTACCCTCCTCAGGTAGTGGGCATTGTTTAATTTGTACCGGGACCTCAGGGTCCTTAATCACAATGACAAAAGGTTTAATATTTAATCTTCCCGTGGTCTCTGGGGTATACCATACCTCGGGGTTAATTTGCTTTTCGTCTTCGACTTTAAGGGAGAATAATTTAACTCGTAATTGGGGTTTTTTTGTGGGTTTTTTTTTTTTATTTCCAAAGAAAGTCCTAGTTTAACCATTAAGTCTCATCTCAATAAATTATAGTCGGCTTCAGGCACCAGCAACAACGACTCTAAGCTAATTTTGGAGTTGCTTTCAAATAATATTTCCTTGACCACGGGTATCGCAAAGGGTTCCCCTTTAGCGCCAATTACCTGTACTGTCTCCGAGGAAATTTTACATCCCCGGGGGTAAACTTTGGATGGTGGATCTTTCCGTCCCTGAGTCCACGAGGAACTCAATTTCTTACTGCTGGGGACATACTTTCAGTTTTACCAGGGGCTCTGTCTTACTCCTTATCCCCAGAAAATAAAGTTCTTGACACCCCTAGTCTTCTTTAAACATTTTCTCATCCCCCCATTGCCACTTCTTGTAAGGGGTTCTCTTTCACTTAAAGCGTATAAATTTGCCCTTGTATCAGAAATTATCCAAAGGGCTGCATATTCACTTTCTTCTAAACTAAAGGGTTCCTTTTCTTTTACACACAAATTTAGAGCTTGACATACCCAGTCCTCAAAGGAACCAAACCTGGGCCAGTGAACAGATTCACCCCTTATGGGTTGTCCTGCCCAGACTTCCATACATTAATGTATCATCCTTACTTTACTCTTACCCCGCCTAGAAGGGTAAGCATCCCGGTACTGAATCATCAGTCCCGATGGACTACTCGGGGGTACTGGGGAAAGATTCACAGGATCTCCCCCACCCATAGTGACAGTGGGCCTGCTTTTCCTCTGTCCCATCTTCCGGGGTCTGTACTCTTACCCACCTCTCGGGGTGCATCCTCTCCCGCCCTGGGAATCCTAGCCCCAACCGAACACCAGACTGGCCTATACTCACGTGTCCTGCATCTTCGTCCGGGGCTTCGTGCGCAAAGATTAAGGGGCTTTGCTGGCTTTTCTTTGCTTATTGCCAAGAATTTCGGTTCGTCGGTGGAGAGCCGAGCGGATACTCTGGCAGGGCCGCTGATACAGCGGGGTGCCTCCCTGCTCAGAGGCTCACGTCCGGTTGTTCTCCATCTGAGTCATGGCACCAAATTGTGATTGTGGGTTTCCCAGTCACCAGTTGGAAAACAGTTAATTCAGTTACAAACTGAATTCTATTAATTTAGCAGGCAGCAATTAAGCAAACAGCGCTGGGCGGCCAGAGCGTCTCAGCTCTACCAACGGCACGCACCGTCCCTTTCCGAATTCAGGTTTTTATAGTCCTTTAGTTCCGGGTCCCGATTGTTTCACTGAGGCTTCTTCTGCACATGCGCCAGTTGTTGTTAGGGGGTTGTCTTTTACGACCTAGTGGTCGATGGGATGAAGTTGCTCCTCTTCCTCACTTGTCCCTTAGTTGACCCCTCTCCCATATTTGGTCATCTTTAACAGCAAGCTCATTCATTGGCTCCTTAATTTCTATGGTTTCCACTTCTAAGTTACCTATAACTCAGTTCTATGCTTCGTTAGCAACTAACAATATACGTTACACAATCATTCTTACAAAATCAGAACGTTACGACCTGTTTCAAGGTACATGTGGTTTACTAAACAAAGGCTCATCTATCACAACCCTGACCTTAGACTTTTTGGTCCCAAACACCCTAACCTGATGACCCTAACTATACCCCTGATGACCCTGACCCCATAGACCACAACCCCCACCTGTGCGTGGAGGGTTCATCAGGATAAGCTGGTGGGCTTGGTGAGGATGGGAAGGGTGTTATTCATTGGTGGCAGGAGCGTGTATTCCCTATATTTGTATAAATAAAAACAATTTAAAAAACCACTATATGTCTGGTACAGCAGTAGAAAATGGATTGCAACCTGAGAACAGTTTTGGATTTTTATTTAATGAAATTTAATTATTTGAAAAGCTTTTTACTGCTCCCACATGCAATGCCATTTTCTACTGCTGCTGTGGCTGCTGTTTTTTTAAACTGAGGCAAAGGGGAGTGGACAGAGGCAGACACAAAGGGTAGGGGATGGAAGCGGGCATGAAGGAGGGGGAGGGAAGGGGTCAAGGGTGTGGGGCAAGGTGGGGCAGGGAAGGGGTGGGGCAAAAGAGGGGGTGTAGGAATCAGGGGGAAAAAAGGGTAGTGGTAAATAAGGGTGGGGTCGAGGGGAGGTCAAGGGGAAGAGGGGGGGCAGGGTCACGGGGAAGAGGTGAGGAGGATAGGGTTGAGGGGATGGCAGGGGGCAGGGATGAGTGGAGTGGGAAGGCGGAGAGGGTGGGGGTGGGGTTGAAGGGAGGGGGCTGACTTGAGGGGAGGGCAGAGAAGAGGGCAGGGGCTGGTGTCAAGAGGAGGGCGGGGTCGTGGGGCCGGCGGGTGGCAGGGGTGGGGAGGGGGCAGAGTCGAGTAGAGGGTGGAGTGGAGGGCAGGAAAAGCAGGGGGGCAGGGTCGGGGTCGCAGGGGCAGGGTCAAAAGGAGGGCAGGTGGCAGAGAGGAGGACAGGGAGTGGGGTCAAGGGGAGGGCAGGGGCGGGGTTGGGTGGGGGCATGGTCACAGAGGGGGCAGGGTCAAGAAGAGGGCAGGGTCAAGGAAAGGGCAGGGTGGGGAGCAAGGCAGAGGACAGGCCAGGGGGCAGGGCAGAGGAGAGGGTGGGGGGCAGAGGGGAAGGCGGGGGGCAGAGGGGAGGGCGGGGTCAAAGAAAAGGCATGGGGGTCGAGGGGAGGGCAGGGGGCACATGGGGCAGGGACAAGTGGGGCAGGGCCACAGGGATGGCAGGGTCACAAGGAGGGCAAGCTCAAGGGGAGGGCTGGGTCAAGGGGAGCAGGGTTGGGTGGGGTGGGGTCACAGGGAGGGCAGGGAGTGTGGAGTGCGGGGTCAAGGGGAGGGCAGGGAGTGTGGAGGGCGGGGTCAAGGGGAGGGCAGGGGGGAAGAGACAAATGGGGTGGGGTCACAGGGAGGTTGCAGAGGGGGACAGGGTTAAAGGGAGGGCAGGGGGCTGACTTGAGGGGAGGGTGGGGTGGTGGGGCGAGCTTGTGGGGGGTCATGGAGGGGGCAGGGGCAGAGAGGAGGGCAAGGGTGGGGTCGAGGTGAGCACAGGATCAAGGGAAGGACAGGAAAGGTGGGGACAAGGGGATGGTGGAGGAGGAGTGTGGGGGGCAAGGTCGATGGAGGGCAAGTTCAAGGGATGACGACTGGGTGGTGTTGAATGGGTTGCATGGGGGCGCTGTTGAGGGGGTAGGAGAAGAGGATGGTGTCAACAGGAGGTGGGGAGGGTGCTGTTGAGGGGAGTGCAGGGAGGACATGGTCAAGGGAAGGGCAGTATTGCATGGAGGGCTGGGGGCGGGGTCATTGGGAGGGCGGGGGTGGGGGGCAGAGGGGATGGAGGGATCGAATATCAGTAAAATGCCACACACTTAGAATCAACGATCAATAGATAACCGTATAGTGTCATCTTACAACCCCCTAAAAATACAATACTAAATAAGTAAAATTTTTTAAAAACCCCACATTTGGAATGAAAGACTGATTATCAAACCCCACAAGCAAGGGATGCCTGCGACTCTCCCCTGCAACGCAACACTGGCCCGCTGGGAATGGCGCGCCTGGGCCGAGTCGCCTTCCCTGGAAATGGCCCCCTTTCCTCCTCACTTTGCATCTTCAAAAGGGAAAGTGCCACACACACAAATCTTAAAGGTAGAACAGAGCTGCGCACCATTTCATCACGCCGACACCACTGGCCGACCTACCTCCTTGGGGTCTTCCCCTCGACTCCTCTGTCGCTGCATTGGTATGCATCGCCTCTGGCCCCATCTGAAAAACCCAACAATTTATTAAGCAAGTCTCAATGATGCCAACTCATTGCTGCACCATTGCAGACCTCTCACTTCCATTTAGGAACCCTATCTGGAGTCTAACTGCAAGCAGCCATTAAAACACAAACAGAAAAAAAACCCAGCCGGCATACCTCAGAGCCCCACAGCCTTACACCCCTGCAAAATCCCATCTGCTTCTTCCAACGCTGAAGGGCCCCACCCAGGCAGCTCCCATCCTCTCCCAGGAACGGGACGGAAAGGATGGTCCGCACACCCTGCTGACGGTACCGCCTTTACCAAGGCCTCCCGGGCAGAATCCGGCACACTAACCCTGGACTCTTACTGCTGTGCCATGTCACCCCAGCTCCACAGCCCCGGGCAGAGCAGCTCCCAGCCAAACATGCACAGAATGACACAACACAGAACCCTGTGTACGATACGACTCCAAGATGGCCAAAGACTGTCAGCAAGAAGGGCTCCTGCACAGGCAACTGTCAAACTACGCCACTGAGAGCGGACGGGAGGACGCTCTATGGCAACTCTAGAAGAGGGGGGACTGGACAGTAAGTCCTTCCAACGAGCTGTTCAAAATTGTGATGACAGATGTGCAAGACGACCGCCTTCAAGACCTAACGATGGAAAGATGCAAGGAAAAAGCCTTGGGATGTGAAAATAGGTGACCGGAGAACAGAGCTCCCGCCAGAGCCTGCGATGATGCCCTAAGAGAGGACCGACCGGAAACTTCCAAGATGCAAGGACAAACCATGCCATGACCTTGCCAGGCAAATCAAGAAGAGCCCCATGGGCACTACGCTGATGAGCGAGCGTGGGCATCCGAGACCCTAGAGACTATGCCCGAGAGGCACGCTGTGCCCCTTTGAGCGCAAAGAGGATGCTGACACCCAGAGAGGGACTAAGACACAGAAGACACACAAGACACACCAAACAACAAGAAGCAGACAGACAGACACGTGCTGGAGCTGCCCTGCCCGGCACACCCTGGCATTGTGCTGACAATTGACCTGCTCCTCCCCGTGCAGCCTTACCCAGCCTCGCCCCCACCCCTCCCATTTTTTCCCTCTTATCCGGCTCCTCCTACTTAGCTTTGAGGAGTCCGGAGAGCCAAAATCCTTTCTTGACAGGGTAAAATGTCTACTGCATGTCTGCTTACTGGGACGCTTTGCTGTGTCAAGCCTCGGGTAGCTCCTGTAAAGCAAAAGAGACAGTTAGAACTTCACAGACACAGTCACCCCTGAAAAAGCGATCGCTGCTTTAGCCCACTACTCTCAGCTCACCTGGCTGGGGTCACCACCGGTGCTGACATCTGGCTTTGCTTGGCAGTTTGAGAATTCAGACAAAAAAAGTCACAGACCCAAATGGATAAGCTACTCATACAGCCACCGGTGGCATCTTACCATGCGTAACATACGCTGACCTGCTTTCTTAGGGCGCTCCGCTCATCCCGCTGCATCTGCAAAGAGCATTGAGAGAGTCACCCGGATGCAGACCGACAGTTTACCGATTCCTCAGGTCTCTGCAGGAAGCCTCCCTTCCTCCCAGGCTCCAGTTCCCTCATTATTTATCTCCCTTGCTCCCCGGTCCCCAGTTGGCACAGTTCCCCAGAAGCCGCAATTGCGGGGCATACCTCATCTTTTGCAGGCAAGTGCTATGTTTGGTCTTCTACTGAACTCTGGGCTCTGCTACAGGCCTGTGAAATAAAGGGCTAATGCTTACAGTCCACGAGGGGCCATGGTTACCACCACAAGTAACGGCCGCCTCACCTTCTCTGTGTGCCATGGCCATGTCCCACCACCGCCTCCGGGGCCTGAAAAAGAAACAGGTTCCCACCTTCCATTACCATACCTTAACAAATCGCTCACCTGGCCCATGCCATTTACTGGTAGCTGCGCAGACGCTCAGGCCTGGCCTATAAACACACAAACAAGGGATGTCTGTAACACTCACGTGCAACACAACACTGGCCCACTAGGAATGGCTCGCCTGGCCCGACTCACCTTTCCTGGAAACGGCCCGCTCTCCTCCTTACTTCGCTCCTTCAAAAGAGAAACAGACACACACACAAAAATCTTAAAAGGTGGCACAGAGCCGCTGATCATTTCATCACGCTAATGCCACTGGCCGACCTACCTGCTTGGGGTCTTCCCCTTGACTCCTCTGTCACTGCATCGGTATGCATCGCCTCTTGCCCCGTCTGAAAAACACAAGTGTCTATTAGGCAAGTCCCCCGATGCCAACTCATTACCGCACCATTCCAGACCTCTCGCTTCCATTTAGGAACTCCCGTCTCACATGGCGCACAACAAGCGTAATACAGAGGCAGACGGCGCACAACAAGCGTAATACAGAGGCAGACGGCGCACAACAAGCGTAATACAGAGGCAGACGGCGCACAGTGAACACAATAGAGACACACTATGCATTATACCACCCCAATAGAGAGGCGCATGGCACAAGTCAAGCGCAATACAGAGGAACACTATCCCTTAGACCACCCCAATACAGAGGCACACGGCGCAAGGTGACTGCGCAGCATCTGCAAAAATCAGAGCCAAACGCTCCATCTACCTGCCATATCATGCTTTGGTGTTAGACACCAACACAGACGACAACCGCTTCACCTTCTCAGTGCGCTCAGACACGTGGCTATGTCCCAACGATGCTCTCTATGGGCCTGCAGGAAACAAAGCAGAAGGCCACATGCCAAGAGACCGCCCAAAACCTGTTCCCATGTCCCATTCCCTTACCTGACCGATCGCTCACAGCCTCCGCCATTTACAGGTGCCTGCGCTGAGGTTCGTGCCGGGGCTATAAAATAAACAAGCGATGCCTATAACTCACCTGCAACGCAGGCACCCTCTCCATTGCCGCTCCCCATCTTGCCCTTTTCTCCTACTCCCTCGACTTAGCATTGAAAAGTCCAGGGATCCCAAATCCATTCTTGAGAGAAATGGAGATGCACACTGGAGGCGACCCTCAGGTGCCACCTGTAAAACGTAAGAAACAGCAGTTAGACCTTCACTGACGGGATCTGCTCAATGGAGCCACGCTTCGGGTATTGCATACAACGCCTTCCACCAAAGTCTAAAGCCAGTAACATGCCGTAGGAGAAATCAAGTCCCAATACTTATAGTCAACAAAGGACCTGCTGCAAACTGCGCTGGTTCTAAAAGGATCACAGTTCTGAGAACAATGAGGAAAAGCCATAAACTGTCCCGTAACCCGGAAGAGAGTTGCCTTTGATACCCATGACTTTATTAGGAAATGCTAAAAGCCTATACGCAAGCAAGAAGCTTACTCAAGCCCTAGCCGGATAAGCTTATCATCAGACCTAGTAACAGAAGTGGTGCTAAAGGCTTACAGTTTGAAGAGCAAAGCTGGTGAAATAAAACCCCAACAGTCCATCTTGTGCAAGGTCAGGAACGCCGGTAAAATGCTGTGCACCCAGAAGCAAAAGACCGACAGCTAACCTGATAGGATTGAGTTGCCCTGGCAAAGGCAACACAAAAGACACAAACTAAACGCAAGTCAAGCTTCATCAATAAGTACATTTGACTAGGTAGACACTGGCCACACTTAGCTAGTTGCAAAACACTTACCTTGAATGCACGAACCAAGACAACAGCAGCAACTCCAATGCTTCAGCTGCAGAATGAAAACCAGAACACTATGACAGGAGACAGAGAGTAGAATGAGCTGCCAAAGGCAAGGCAGGTGCCTTATATACCCCAGGCTCCACCCACTGCCCTTCCCACAGTGGCCTGGGAAAGGGGATGATGCTGCCTGCAGAGGGATTAAAAGCAGCTGGAGGAGCAGGTGTGGCTCTTGTGACCCAAGTTGTTTATCAGAGAATCAATGCTGAATGGAGAAAAGGATTCTTGCTAAAAACATTCTCTACTCTGCCTTAATAAAGGGCTAATGCTTATAGTCCATGAGGGGCCTGCTGTGACCTCCAAATGAGCTAAAAAAAAACAAACCACGGTGCTCTGGGAACTGTTAGGAATGTTGTGAGCTGACCGGGAACCAGGAAAATGCTACGTATTTGGTCCCCGTTATTTTGTTGGGAAAGGCTAAGGCTCTACAGGCAGATAAAAGGCTCATCCTAACCCCACCTAGACAATCTCATCATTGTGCCTGCTAGGAGAAGCGATGCTCAGGACTTAAACATTACAGAGCAATGTTAGTTAATAAAAGGTGAGGTTCTATCTTCTGTATGGTCAGGAAAGTCAGTAAAACACCACACACTTAGAACCAAAGACCAATAGATAATTGTATAGGGTCATCTTACAACCCCCTAAAAATACAATACAAGATAAAACTTTTTTAAAACCCCATATTTGGAATGAAAGACTGATTATCAGGCAAAGTGGCACAGACAGATGTGGCAAGAGATTAATATTTAAGATTTGGGGAACCGGAAAGGTAGATGGGCTGGCAGAGAGAGCAAGAAAGAAGCAGATGATCGTAGAATATCCTGAGTTGGAAGGGACCCATAAGGATCATCAAGTCCAACTCCTTGCTCCACACAGGACCAGCCAAGTCAGAGCATCTGACTCGGTGCATCATCCAGACACTTGACCTCAGTCGAGTGGGGTGTTGTGACCACTTCCCTGAAAAGCCTGTTCCAATGCCTGACCGTCCTATGAGTAAAGAGCCTCTTCCTAATATCCAACCTAAACAACCCCTGTTGCAGCTTCACAACATTCCCTCAGGTTCAGTCATTAGTCACCAAAGAGAAACCAGTGCCTCCCCCCATAAGGAAGCCATAGAATATGAGGAGGTCTCCCTCCTCAGTCTCCTTTCTCCATGTTGGGGAAAAAAAGAAAAAGGAATGGGCAGGAGGCAGGTAGAGATCTGCACGGCAGCAGAAAAAGCAACTCCCTACCAGCTTCTAACACTAGCAAGAGACCTTCACCACCTTGATGCTTCTCTCCACCTCCGCCCTTTCCTCCTCCATAGCGATGCCTGCCAGACCCTTACCTGGTCTGATGTCTTGATTGTCCTGTTTTACAAAACTTCCTCACTACACAGCAGCTTAGTACGTAGTCAACAGAGGCACTGAGCTCCTATCATCATGTGCTAGTCGACTACCTTGTAGGCAGCTTCAGGAGATTCTTCCTCACTGTGAGGACCAGCCGTCCTTTCCCAGAGGCAGCTGCATACCTGCAAGACAACAACACACAACACACACACCTTTTTGGATCTTCTCCTCAGCCCGTTCCCCCTTGTCAGCTCCCACAGACATGCTCAAATAACCCCCTTTAGAGCTGGAGCCCCTTTATGGAGCAGGGTTGGCCCCACCCTCAGCCTCATTGGCCACACCTGGGGCTGCCCCAGTTGCAGTCCCACAGCACATCACCCCCTCCTCTGCACCTGTCCACAGCCATGGGTTCTGCATCCAGTGGCTACAAACTCATCCAGACGCGACAAAAAGTTTACTCATTTGTGCACATAACAAATCCCAGCAGCAAGCTGGCTACAAGGTTCGGTGCCCAAATGCAGCAGGAGACAGAGAAAGAAAAATCAAAAGCAGGAGGAAGGATAGAGGGACATAGAAAAGAGTTGTGGGACAGGGAGATGGAAAGCAGAACACTGCTAACAAGAGAGGAATTAAACCTGATATGGAGTTAAAAGAACCACACAGCCATTTGCTGGCTTGCTCCTCTCTAGTAAAATGGGGGAAGAGGATCAAAAAGAAAAACATAAAACTTGGTTCCGGGTCTCTCTGGAGGCACCTAGCCTGGGCTGGTCCTGCTGCTGCACCTGTCAAGTAAGTTCATTATACCTGAGACTCTGCTGTGCAAAACCTAAGGTCAAGCTTGAAAGAGGAGGAAGTGCACCCACGTGTGTGTGCAATGAATACGAATGTGAATAATGCATGAATGCTCAGGCAACAGCTATTAAGGGCAAGGCAGGGGAGAGGGAGGAAGAGGGTCTGGGAACTAGTCAGAGAGATGGAGAAAGAGTATGTCAGAAGGTATGGGCTGCATGTAATAGAGGTACTAGGTGGACTCGGCTGTGCTAGGCTCACATTTGGACCTGATAATAAAGGTCTTTTCCAACCCTAACAATGCTAGGAGTTAATAAATAAATAAAAACAGGATCTTGAGCAACACAGAAGGAGAGAGATGGATAAAACAAAACCAGCCATAGGCAACAGGGCAAAGACAGAGGAATCAAAAGGTGGAGAGAGGGAGTTGTACTGGAGAGTAAGAGGAAAATGTGTCCTGATGGGCTTCCACGGAGCAAGGGAGGAAATAGAAATTAGAGAGAGAGATGGACAGAGAAAGAGAAAGTTAAAACAGTGGTGGTTGACAGGGACTCAGAAGGGCAGAGCAGGAAGGAGAAAGAAAAGAAGGGACAGGCAATACAGCAGAGAGGAACAACAAAAAAAAAAAAAGAGAGAGAAAGGGATCCTGACAAACTGAGAGGGGAAAAGAAAAATCTAGCAGTGGGCTACAGATTAGAGGGGAGAGGCTTTAGAAAAACAGGGACAGGGAACAAGACAGGGGGTGCAACAGAGAAAGGGGAAAATAGTGACGGGACAGAGAGGAAAGAATTAAAAATGAGGGGCAGAGAACAAGATCAAGAGAGACAAAGAAATTGAAATGGGGTGTTACACTCTCAAACAACAGGAACACTGAGCCAGACAGAGCCAAAGATGGCAAAGATACCAACGGGCTACAAGGGAAAACGCAAAAATAGTGGCTGAGGGCCCTACGTGACAGAGAGAGGGAACCAGAGAGAGATGGAAAAAGAAAAAAAGACCCCTTTCTTTGGCTCAAAATACTTGCCCATGTCAACTGTTGCTTCCAGGGAGGGGGGTGGCCAGCAGAGCTGGTGTCTGTGACAGACCTGCCAAAACAAAATTACGTCCCAGACCAAAATGCCCCCGAACTAATCACACGGTCACAGTATCCAGGCAGCATTCAGGGACCGTTGCATTTCATTGGGGTATTTCATGCTCCAAATTTTAATCTTTATGGTATTTCAATGGTAAAATAGTCCCTGGAGAACTTCCGACCATAAACACACACACACACAAAATCAAAATCTGCTATCTTGGTAGTTAAACGGCCGCCGGAGGACTTTCGGCCAGAGATGAAACTCACCGCGGCGTTTCGGCGGTAAAATGGCCGCCGGAGGACTTACGATCATAGAGAGGAAACCGCTGCGGCGCTTCGCCGCTAAAATGGCCGCCGGAGGACTTACGATCATAGAGGGGAAACCGCTGCGGCGCTTCGCCGCTAAAATGGCCGCCGGAGGACTTACGATCATAGAGGGGAAACCGCTGCGGCGTTTCGGCGGTAAAATGGCCGCCGGAGGACTTACGATCATAGAGAGGAAACCGCTGTGGCGCTTCGCCACTAAAATGGCCGCCGGAGGACTTACGATCATAGAGGGGAAACCGCTGCGGCGCTTCGCCGCTAAAATGGCCGCCGGAGGACTTACGATCATAGAGGGGAAACCGCTGCGGCGCTTCGCCGCTAAAATGGCCGCCGGAGGACTTCCGATCAGACAGGGCAACAACTCTGTGGCGTTTCGCCAGTAAGGTGAGGTTCCATCTTCTGTACGGTCAGGAATGTCAGTAAAATGCCACACACTTAGAACCAACGATCAATAGATAACCGTATAGCGTCATCTTACAACCCCCTAAAAATACAATACTAAATAAGTAAAATTTTTTTTAAAACCCATATTTGGAATGAAAGACTGATTATCAAACCCCACAAGCAAGGGATGCCTGCGACCCTCACCTGCAACGCAACACTGGCCCGCTGGGAATGGCTCGCCTGGCCCGAGTTGCCTTCCCTGGAAATGGCCCCCTTTCCTCCTCGCTTTGCATCTTCAAAAGGGAAACTGCCACACACACAAAAATCTTACAAGGTGGCACAGAGCTGCGCACCATTTCATCACGCTGACACCACTGGCCGACCTACCTCCTTGGGGTCTTCCCCTCGACTCCTCTGTCGCTGCATCGGTATGCATCGCCTCTGGCCCCATCTGAAAAACCCAACAATTTATTAAGCAAGTCTCCATGATGCCAACTCATTGCTGCACCATTGCAGACCTCTCACTTCCATTTAGGAACCCTACCTGGAGTCTAACTGCAAGCAGCCATTAAAACACAAACAGAAAAAAAACCCAGCCGGCATACCTCAGAGCCCCACAGCCTTACACCCCTGCAAAATCCCATCTGCTCCTTCCAACGCTGAAGGGCCCCACCCAGGCAGCTCCCATCATCTCCCAGGAACGGGACGGAAAGGACGGTCTGCACACCCTGCTGACGGTACCGCCTTTACCAAGGCCTCCCGGGCAGAATCCGGCATGCTAACCCTAGACTCTTACTGCTGTGCCATGTCACCCCAGCTCCACAGCCCCGGGCAGAGCAGCTCCCAGCCAAACATGCACAGAATGACACAACACAGAACTCTGTGGACGATACGACTCCAAGATGGCCAAAGACTGTCAGCAAGAAGGGCTCCTGCACAGGCAACTGTCAAACTACGCCACTGAGAGCGAATGGGAGGAAGCTTTATGGCAACCCCAGAAGAGGGGGGACTGGACAGTAAGTCCTTCCAGCGAGCCGTTCAAAATTGTGATGACGGATGCTCAAGAAGACCATCTTCAAGACCTAACAATGGAAAGATGCAAGGAAAAAGCCTCGGGATGTGAGAATAGGTGACCAGAGAACAGAGCTCCCGCCAGAGCCTGCAATGATGCCCTAAGAGAGGACCGACCGGAAACTTCCAAGACGCAAGGACAAACCGTGCCGTGACCCTGCCAGGCAAAGCAAGAAGAGCCCCGTGGGCGCTATGCTGATGAGCGAGCGTGGGCATCCGAGACCCTAGAGACTATGCCCGAGAGGCACGCTGTGCCCCTTTGAGCGCAAAGAGGATGCTGACACCCAGAGAGGGACTAAGACACAGAAGACACACAAGACACACCACACAACAAGAAGCGGACAGACAGACACGTGCTGGAGCTGCCCTGCCCGGCACACCCTGGCATTGTGCTGACAATTGACCTGCTCCTCCCCGTGCAGCCTTACCCAGCCTCGCCCCCACCCCTCCCATTTTTTCCCTCTTATCCGGCTCCTCCTACTTAGCTTTGAGGAGTCCGGAGAGCCAAAATCCTTTCTTGACAGGGTAAAATGTCTACTGCATGTCTGCTTACTGGGACGCTTTGCTGTGTCAAGCCTCGGGTAGCTCCTGTAAAGCAAAAGAGACAGTTAGAACTTCACAGACACAGTCACCCCTGAAAAAGCGATCGCTGCTTTAGCCCACTACTCTCAGCTCACCTGGCCGGGGTCACCACCGGTGCTGACATCTGGCTTTGCTTGGCAGTTTGAGAATTCAGACAAAAAAAGTCACAGACCCAAATGGATAAGCTACTCATACAGCCACCGGTGGCATCTTACCATGCGTAACATACGCTGACCTGCTTTCTTAGGGCGCTCCGCTCATCCCGCTGCATCTGCAAAGAGCATTGAGAGAGTCACCCGGATGCAGACCGACAGTTTACCGATTCCTCAGGTCTCTGCAGGAAGCCTCCCTTCCTCCCAGGCTCCAGTTCCCTCATTATTTATCTCCCTTGCTCCCCGGTCCCCAGTTGGCACAGTTCCCCAGAAGCCGCAATTGCGGGGCATACCTCATCTTTTGCAGGCAAGTGCTATGTTTGGTCTTCTACTGAACTCTGGGCTCTGCTACGGGCCTGTGAAATAAAGGGCTAATGCTTACAGTCCACGAGGGGCCATGGTTACCACCACAAGTAACGGCCGCCTCACCTTCTCTGTGTGCCATGGCCATGTCCCACCACCGCCTCCGGGGCCTGAAAAAGAAACAGGTTCCCACCTTCCATTACCATACCTTAACAAATCGCTCACCTGGCCCATGCCATTTACTGGTAGCTGCGCAGACGCTCAGGCCTGGCCTATAAACACACAAACAAGGGATGTCTGTAACACTCACGTGCAACACAACACTGGCCCACTAGGAATGGCTCGCCTGGCCCGACTCACCTTTCCTGGAAACGGACTGCTCTCCTCCTCGCTTCGCTCCTTCAAAAGAGAAACAGACACACACACAAAAATCTTAAAAGGTGGCACAGAGCCGCTGATCATTTCATCACGCTAATGCCACTGGCCGACCTACCTGCTTGGGGTCTTCCCCTTGACTCCTCTGTCGCTGCATCCGTATGCATTGCCTCTGGCCCCGTCTGAAAAACACAAGTGTCTATTAGGCAAGTCCCCCGATGCCAACTCATTACCGCACCATTCCAGACCTCTCGCTTCCATTTAGGAACTCCCGTCTCACATGGCACACAACAAGCGTAATACAGAGGCATACGGCGCACAACAAGCGTAATACAGAGGCATACGGCGCACAACAAGCGTAATACAGAGGCATACGGCGCACGGTGAACACAATAGAGACACACTATGCATTATACCACCCCAATAGAGAGGCGCATGGCACAAGGCAAGCGCAATACAGAGGAACGCTATCCCTTAGACCACCCCAATACAGAGGCACACGGCGCAAGGTGACTGCGCAGCATCTGCAAAATCAGAGCCAAACGCTCCATCTACCTGCCATATCATGCTTTGGTGTTAGACACCAACACAGACGACAACCGCTTCACCTTCTCAGTGCGCTCAGACACGTGGCTATGTCCCAACGATGCTCTCTATGGGGCCTGCAGGAAACAAAGCAGAAGGCCACATGCCAAGAGACCGCCCAAAACCTGTTCCCATGTCCCATTCCCTTACCTGACCGATCGCTCGCAGCCTCCGCCATTTACAGGTGCCTGCGCTGAGGTTCGTGCCGGGGCTATAAAATAAACAAGCGATGCCTATAACTCACCTGCAACGCAGGCACCCTCTCCATTGCCGCTCCCCATCTTGCCCTTTTCTCCTACTCCCTCGACTTAGCATTGAAAAGTCCAGGGATCCCAAATCCATTCTTGAGAGAAATGGAGATGCACACTGGAGGCGACCCTCAGGTGCCACCTGTAAAACGTAAGAAACAGCAGTTAGACCTTCACTGACGGGATCTGCTCAATGGAGCCACGCTTCGGGTATTGCATACAACGCCTTCCACCAAAGTCTAAAGCCAGTAACATGCCGTAGGAGAAATCAAGTCCCAATACTTATAGTCAACAAAGGACCTGCTGCAAACTGCGCTGGTTCTAAAAGGATCACAGTTCTGAGAACAATGAGGAAAAGCCATAAACTGTCCCGTAACCCGGAAGAGAGTTGCCTTTGATACCCATGACTTTATTAGGAAATGCTAAAAGCCTATACGCAAGCAAGAAGCTTACTCAAGCCCTAGCCGGATAAGCTTATCATCAGACCTAGTAACAGAAGTGGTGCTAACGGCTTACAGTTTGAAGAGCAAAGCTGGTGAAATAAAACCCCAACAGTCCATCTTGTGCAAGGTCAGGAACGCCGGTAAAATGCTGTGCACCCAGAAGCAAAAGACCGACAGCTAACCTGATAGGATTGAGTTGCCCTGGCAAAGGCAACACAAAAGACACAAACTAAACGCAAGTCAAGCTTCATCAATAAGTACATTTGACTAGGTAGACACTGGCCACACTTAGCTAGTTGCAAAACACTTACCTTGAATGCACGAACCAAGACAACAGCAGCAACTCCAATGCTTCAGCTGCAGAATGAAAACCAGAACACTATGACAGGAGACAGAGAGTAGAATGAGCTGCCAAAGGCAAGGCAGGTGCCTTATATACCCCAGGCTCCACCCACTGCCCTTCCCACAGTGGCCTGGGAAAGGGGATGATGCTGCCTGCAGAGGGATTAAAAGCAGCTGGAGGAGCAGGTGTGGCTCTTGTGACCCAAGTTGTTTATCAGAGAATCAATGCTGAATGGAGAAAAGGATTCTTGCTAAAAACATTCTCTACTCTGCCTTAATAAAGGGCTAATGCTTATAGTCCATGAGGGGCCTGCTGTGACCTCCAAATGAGCTAAAAAAAAACAAACCACGGTGCTCTGGGAACTGTTAGGAATGTTGTGAGCTGACCGGGAACCAGGAAAATGCTACGTATTTGGTCCCCGTTATTTTGTTGGGAAAGGCTAAGGCTCTACAGGCAGATAAAAGGCTCATCCTAACCCCACCTAGACAATCTCATCATTGTGCCTGCTAGGAGAAGCGATGCTCAGGACTTAAACATTACAGAGCAATGTTAGTTAATAAAAGGTGAGGTTCTATCTTCTGTATGGTCAGGAAAGTCAGTAAAACACCACACACTTAGAACCAAAGACCAATAGATAATTGTATAGGGTCATCTTACAACCCCCTAAAAATACAATACAAGATAAAACTTTTTTAAAACCCCATATTTGGAATGAAAGACTGATTATCAGGCAAAGTGGCACAGACAGATGTGGCAAGAGATTAATATTTAAGATTTGGGGAACCGGAAAGGTAGATGGGCTGGCAGAGAGAGCAAGAAAGAAGCAGATGATCGTAGAATATCCTGAGTTGGAAGGGACCCATAAGGATCATCAAGTCCAACTCCTTGCTCCACACAGGACCAGCCAAGTCAGAGCATCTGACTCGGTGCATCATCCAGACACTTGACCTCAGTCGAGTGGGGTGTTGTGACCACTTCCCTGAAAAGCCTGTTCCAATGCCTGACCGTCCTATGAGTAAAGAGCCTCTTCCTAATATCCAACCTAAACAACCCCTGTTGCAGCTTCACAACATTCCCTCAGGTTCAGTCATTAGTCACCAAAGAGAAACCAGTGCCTCCCCCCATAAGGAAGCCATAGAATATGAGGAGGTCTCCCTCCTCAGTCTCCTTTCTCCATGTTGGGGAAAAAAAGAAAAAGGAATGGGCAGGAGGCAGGTAGAGATCTGCACGGCAGCAGAAAAAGCAACTCCCTACCAGCTTCTAACACTAGCAAGAGACCTTCACCACCTTGATGCTTCTCTCCACCTCCGCCCTTTCCTCCTCCATAGCGATGCCTGCCAGACCCTTACCTGGTCTGATGTCTTGATTGTCCTGTTTTACAAAACTTCCTCACTACACAGCAGCTTAGTACGTAGTCAACAGAGGCACTGAGCTCCTATCATCATGTGCTAGTCGACTACCTTGTAGGCAGCTTCAGGAGATTCTTCCTCACTGTGAGGACCAGCCGTCCTTTCCCAGAGGCAGCTGCATACCTGCAAGACAACAACACACAACACACACACCTTTTTGGATCTTCTCCTCAGCCCGTTCCCCCTTGTCAGCTCCCACAGACATGCTCAAATAACCCCCTTTAGAGCTGGAGCCCCTTTATGGAGCAGGGTTGGCCCCACCCTCAGCCTCATTGGCCACACCTGGGGCTGCCCCAGTTGCAGTCCCACAGCACATCACCCCCTCCTCTGCACCTGTCCACAGCCATGGGTTCTGCATCCAGTGGCTACAAACTCATCCAGACGCGACAAAAAGTTTACTCATTTGTGCACATAACAAATCCCAGCAGCAAGCTGGCTACAAGGTTCGGTGCCCAAATGCAGCAGGAGACAGAGAAAGAAAAATCAAAAGCAGGAGGAAGGATAGAGGGACATAGAAAAGAGTTGTGGGACAGGGAGATGGAAAGCAGAACACTGCTAACAAGAGAGGAATTAAACCTGATATGGAGTTAAAAGAACCACACAGCCATTTGCTGGCTTGCTCCTCTCTAGTAAAATGGGGGAAGAGGATCAAAAAGAAAAACATAAAACTTGGTTCCGGGTCTCTCTGGAGGCACCTAGCCTGGGCTGGTCCTGCTGCTGCACCTGTCAAGTAAGTTCATTATACCTGAGACTCTGCTGTGCAAAACCTAAGGTCAAGCTTGAAAGAGGAGGAAGTGCACCCACGTGTGTGTGCAATGAATACGAATGTGAATAATGCATGAATGCTCAGGCAACAGCTATTAAGGGCAAGGCAGGGGAGAGGGAGGAAGAGGGTCTGGGAACTAGTCAGAGAGATGGAGAAAGAGTATGTCAGAAGGTGTGGGCTGCATGTAATAGAGGTACTAGGTGGACTCGGCTGTGCTAGGCTCACATTTGGACCTGATAATAAAGGTCTTTTCCAACCCTAACAATGCTAGGAGTTAATAAATAAATAAAAACAGGATCTTGAGCAACACAGAAGGAGAGAGATGGATAAAACAAAACCAGCCATAGGCAACAGGGCAAAGACAGAGGAATCAAAAGGTGGAGAGAGGGAGTTGTACTGGAGAGTAAGAGGAAAATGTGTCCTGATGGGCTTCCACGGAGCAAGGGAGGAAATAGAAATTAGAGAGAGAGATGGACAGAGAAAGAGAAAGTTAAAACAGTGGTGGTTGACAGGGACTCAGAAGGGCAGAGCAGGAAGGAGAAAGAAAAGAAGGGACAGGCAATACAGCAGAGAGGAACAACAAAAAAAAAAAAAGAGAGAGAAAGGGATCCTGACAAACTGAGAGGGGAAAAGAAAAATCTAGCAGTGGGCTACAGATTAGAGGGGAGAGGCTTTAGAAAAACAGGGACAGGGAACAAGACAGGGGGTGCAACAGAGAAAGGGGAAAATAGTGACGGGACAGAGAGGAAAGAATTAAAAATGAGGGGCAGAGAACAAGATCAAGAGAGACAAAGAAATTGAAATGGGGTGTTACACTCTCAAACAACAGGAACACTGAGCCAGACAGAGCCAAAGATGGCAAAGATACCAACGGGCTACAAGGGAAAACGCAAAAATAGTGGCTGAGGGCCCTACGTGACAGAGAGAGGGAACCAGAGAGAGATGGAAAAAGAAAAAAAGACCCCTTTCTTTGGCTCAAAATACTTGCCCATGTCAACTGTTGCTTCCAGGGAGGGGGGTGGCCAGCAGAGCTGGTGTCTGTGACAGACCTGCCAAAACAAAATTACGTCCCAGACCAAAATGCCCCCGAACTAATCACACGGTCACAGTATCCAGGCAGCATTCAGGGACCGTTGCATTTCATTGGGGTATTTCATGCTCCAAATTTTAATCTTTATGGTATTTCAATGGTAAAATAGTCCCTGGAGAACTTCCGACCATAAACACACACACACACAAAATCAAAATCTGCTATCTTGGTAGTTAAACGGCCGCCGGAGGACTTTCGGCCAGAGATGAAACTCACCGCGGCGTTTCGGCGGTAAAATGGCCGCCGGAGGACTTACGATCATAGAGAGGAAACCGCTGCGGCGCTTCGCCGCTAAAATGGCCGCCGGAGGACTTACGATCATAGAGGGGAAACCGCTGCGGCGCTTCGCCGCTAAAATGGCCGCCGGAGGACTTACGATCATAGAGGGGAAACCGCTGCGGCGTTTCGGCGGTAAAATGGCCGCCGGAGGACTTACGATCATAGAGAGGAAACCGCTGCGGCGCTTCGCCGCTAAAATGGCCGCCGGAGGACTTACGATCATAGAGGGGAAACCGCTGCGGCGCTTCGCCGCTAAAATGGCCGCCGGAGGACTTCCGATCAGACAGGGCAACAACTCTGTGGCGTTTCGCCAGTAAGGTGAGGTTCCATCTTCTGTACGGTCAGGAATGTCAGTAAAATGCCACACACTTAGAACCAACGATCAATAGATAACCGTATAGCGTCATCTTACAACCCCCTAAAAATACAATACTAAATAAGTAAAATTTTTTTTAAAACCCATATTTGGAATGAAAGACTGATTATCAAACCCCACAAGCAAGGGATGCCTGCGACCCTCACCTGCAACGCAACACTGGCCCGCTGGGAATGGCTCGCCTGGCCCGAGTTGCCTTCCCTGGAAATGGCCCCCTTTCCTCCTCGCTTTGCATCTTCAAAAGGGAAACTGCCACACACACAAAAATCTTACAAGGTGGCACAGAGCTGCGCACCATTTCATCACGCTGACACCACTGGCCGACCTACCTCCTTGGGGTCTTCCCCTCGACTCCTCTGTCGCTGCATCGGTATGCATCGCCTCTGGCCCCATCTGAAAAACCCAACAATTTATTAAGCAAGTCTCCATGATGCCAACTCATTGCTGCACCATTGCAGACCTCTCACTTCCATTTAGGAACCCTACCTGGAGTCTAACTGCAAGCAGCCATTAAAACACAAACAGAAAAAAAACCCAGCCGGCATACCTCAGAGCCCCACAGCCTTACACCCCTGCAAAATCCCATCTGCTCCTTCCAACGCTGAAGGGCCCCACCCAGGCAGCTCCCATCATCTCCCAGGAACGGGACGGAAAGGACGGTCTGCACACCCTGCTGACGGTACCGCCTTTACCAAGGCCTCCCGGGCAGAATCCGGCATGCTAACCCTAGACTCTTACTGCTGTGCCATGTCACCCCAGCTCCACAGCCCCGGGCAGAGCAGCTCCCAGCCAAACATGCACAGAATGACACAACACAGAACTCTGTGGACGATACGACTCCAAGATGGCCAAAGACTGTCAGCAAGAAGGGCTCCTGCACAGGCAACTGTCAAACTACGCCACTGAGAGCGAATGGGAGGAAGCTTTATGGCAACCCCAGAAGAGGGGGGACTGGACAGTAAGTCCTTCCAGCGAGCCGTTCAAAATTGTGATGACGGATGCTCAAGAAGACCATCTTCAAGACCTAACAATGGAAAGATGCAAGGAAAAAGCCTCGGGATGTGAGAATAGGTGACCAGAGAACAGAGCTCCCGCCAGAGCCTGCAATGATGCCCTAAGAGAGGACCGACCGGAAACTTCCAAGACGCAAGGACAAACCGTGCCGTGACCCTGCCAGGCAAAGCAAGAAGAGCCCCGTGGGCGCTATGCTGATGAGCGAGCGTGGGCATCCGAGACCCTAGAGACTATGCCCGAGAGGCACGCTGTGCCCCTTTGAGCGCAAAGAGGATGCTGACACCCAGAGAGGGACTAAGACACAGAAGACACACAAGACACACCACACAACAAGAAGCGGACAGACAGACACGTGCTGGAGCTGCCCTGCCCGGCACACCCTGGCATTGTGCTGACAATTGACCTGCTCCTCCCCGTGCAGCCTTACCCAGCCTCGCCCCCACCCCTCCCATTTTTTCCCTCTTATCCGGCTCCTCCTACTTAGCTTTGAGGAGTCCGGAGAGCCAAAATCCTTTCTTGACAGGGTAAAATGTCTACTGCATGTCTGCTTACTGGGACGCTTTGCTGTGTCAAGCCTCGGGTAGCTCCTGTAAAGCAAAAGAGACAGTTAGAACTTCACAGACACAGTCACCCCTGAAAAAGCGATCGCTGCTTTAGCCCACTACTCTCAGCTCACCTGGCCGGGGTCACCACCGGTGCTGACATCTGGCTTTGCTTGGCAGTTTGAGAATTCAGACAAAAAAAGTCACAGACCCAAATGGATAAGCTACTCATACAGCCACCGGTGGCATCTTACCATGCGTAACATACGCTGACCTGCTTTCTTAGGGCGCTCCGCTCATCCCGCTGCATCTGCAAAGAGCATTGAGAGAGTCACCCGGATGCAGACCGACAGTTTACCGATTCCTCAGGTCTCTGCAGGAAGCCTCCCTTCCTCCCAGGCTCCAGTTCCCTCATTATTTATCTCCCTTGCTCCCCGGTCCCCAGTTGGCACAGTTCCCCAGAAGCCGCAATTGCGGGGCATACCTCATCTTTTGCAGGCAAGTGCTATGTTTGGTCTTCTACTGAACTCTGGGCTCTGCTACGGGCCTGTGAAATAAAGGGCTAATGCTTACAGTCCACGAGGGGCCATGGTTACCACCACAAGTAACGGCCGCCTCACCTTCTCTGTGTGCCATGGCCATGTCCCACCACCGCCTCCGGGGCCTGAAAAAGAAACAGGTTCCCACCTTCCATTACCATACCTTAACAAATCGCTCACCTGGCCCATGCCATTTACTGGTAGCTGCGCAGACGCTCAGGCCTGGCCTATAAACACACAAACAAGGGATGTCTGTAACACTCACGTGCAACACAACACTGGCCCACTAGGAATGGCTCGCCTGGCCCGACTCACCTTTCCTGGAAACGGACTGCTCTCCTCCTCGCTTCGCTCCTTCAAAAGAGAAACAGACACACACACAAAAATCTTAAAAGGTGGCACAGAGCCGCTGATCATTTCATCACGCTAATGCCACTGGCCGACCTACCTGCTTGGGGTCTTCCCCTTGACTCCTCTGTCGCTGCATCCGTATGCATTGCCTCTGGCCCCGTCTGAAAAACACAAGTGTCTATTAGGCAAGTCCCCCGATGCCAACTCATTACCGCACCATTCCAGACCTCTCGCTTCCATTTAGGAACTCCCGTCTCACATGGCACACAACAAGCGTAATACAGAGGCATACGGCGCACAACAAGCGTAATACAGAGGCATACGGCGCACAACAAGCGTAATACAGAGGCATACGGCGCACGGTGAACACAATAGAGACACACTATGCATTATACCACCCCAATAGAGAGGCGCATGGCACAAGGCAAGCGCAATACAGAGGAACGCTATCCCTTAGACCACCCCAATACAGAGGCACACGGCGCAAGGTGACTGCGCAGCATCTGCAAAATCAGAGCCAAACGCTCCATCTACCTGCCATATCATGCTTTGGTGTTAGAC
>NW_028168298.1:0-32166 GCF_964237585.1 Gallinula chloropus
GGAAGCACTCTCTGGCCAACTTGCCGAACGTCCAGCGACTGCTCCCAAAGCGCTTTCGTTGGGCCGGGAACCTGGGAGGTACCTGCCCAGTTGCAGGTCGCGGCCCGAGAACCACTCTCCGGCCAACGTGCCAAACGTCCAGCGACTGCTCCAAAGCGAAGGAGCCAGGACCCAAAGACCTAGCTGGCCTGAAGGGGCCCCAGGGGGCCCCCAAGCAGCCCCTCTCCATTTGGGTCTGGGGGCTTTCGTTGGGCCGGGAACCTGGGAGGTACCTGCCCGGTTGCAGGTCGCGGCCCGAGAAGCACTCTCCGGCCAACGTGCCAAAAGTCCAGCGACTGCTCCCAAAGCGAAGGAGCCAGGACCCAAAGACCTAGCTGGCCTGAAGGGGCCCCAGGGGGCCCCCAAGCAGCCCCTCTCCATTTGGGTCTGGGGCTTTCATTGGGCCGGGAACCTGGGAGGTACCTGCCCGGTTGCAGGTCGCGGCCCGAGAAGCACTCTCCGGCCAACGTGCCGAACGTCCAGCGACTGCTCCCAAAGCGAAGGAGCCAGGACCCAAAGACCTAGCTGGCCTGAAGGGGCCCCAGGGGGCCCCCAAGCAGCCCCTCTCCATTTGGGTCTGGGGGCTTTCGTTGGGCCGGGAACCTGGGAGGTACCTGCCCGGTTGCAGGTCGCGGCCCGAGAAGCACTCTCCGGCCAACGTGCCGAACGTCCAGCGACTGCTCCCAAAGCGAAGGAGCCAGGACCCAAAGACCTAGCTGGCCTGAAGGGGCCCCAGGGGGCCCCCAAGCAGCCCCTCTCCATTTGGGTCTGGGGGCTTTCGTTGGGCCGGGAACCTGGGAGGTACCTGCCCGGTTGCAGGTCGCGGCCCGAGAAGCACTCTCCGGCCAACGTGCCAAACGTCCAGCGACTGCTCCCAAAGCGAAGGAGCCAGGACCCAAAGACCTAGCTGGCCTGAAGGGGCCCCAGGGGGCCCCCAAGCAGCCCCTCTCCATTTGGGTCTGGGGCTTTCGTTGGGCCGGGAACCTGGGAGGTACCTGCCGGTTGCAGGTCGCGGCCCGAGAAGCACTCTCCGGCCAACGTGCCGAACGTCCAGCGACTGCTCCCAAAGCGAAGGAGCCAGGACCCAAAGACCTAGCTGGCCTGAAGGGGCCCCAGGGGGCCCCCAAGCAGCCCCTCTCCATTTGGGTCTGGGGGCTTTCGTTGGCCGGGAACCTGGGAGGTACCTGCCCGGTTGCAGGTCGCGGCCCGAGAAGCACTCTCTGGCCAACTTGCCGAACGTCCAGCGACTGCTCCCAAAGCGAAGGAGCCAGGACCCAAAGACCTAGCTGGCCTGAAGGGGCCCCAGGGGGCCCCCAAGCAGCCCCTCTCCATTTGGCTCTGGGGGCTTTCGTTGGGCCGGAACCTGGGAGGTACCTGCCCGGTTGCAGGTCGCGGCCCGAGAAGCACTCTCCGGCCAACGTGCCCAACGTCCAGCGACTGCTCCCAAAGCGAAGGAGCCAGGACCCAAAGACCTAGCTGGCCTGAAGGGGCCCCAGGGGGCCCCAAGCAGCCCCTCTCCATTTGGGTCTGGGGGCTTTCCGTTGGGCCGGGAACCTGGGAGGTACCTGCCCGGTTGCAGGTCGCGGCCCGAGAAGCACTCTCCGGCCAACGTGCCAAACGTCCAGCGACTGCTCCCAAAGCGAAGGAGCCAGGACCCAAAGACCTAGCTGGCCTGAAGGGGCCCCAGGGGGCCCCCAAGCAGCCCCTCTCCATTTGGGTCTGGGGGCTTTCGTTGGGCCGGGAACCTGGGAGGTACCTGCCCGGTTGCAGGTCGCGGCCCGAGAAGCACTCTCCGGCCAACGTGCCGAACGTCCAGCGACTGCTCCCAAAGCGAAGGAGCCAGGACCCAAAGACCTAGCTGGCGTGAAGGGGCCCCAGGGGGCCCCCAAGCAGCCCCTCTCCATTTGGGTCTGGGGGCTTTCGTTGGGCCGGGAACCTGGGAGGTACCTGCCCGGTTGCAGGTCGCGGCCCGAGAAGCACTCTCCGGCCAACGTGCCGAACGTCCAGCGACTGCTCCCAAAGCGAAGGAGCCAGGACCCAAAGACCTAGCTGGCCTGAAGGGGCCCCAGGGGGCCCCCAAGCAGCCCCTCTCCATTTGGGTCTGGGGGCTTTCGTTGGGCCGGGAACCTGGGAGGTACCTGCCCGGTTGCAGGTCGCGGCCCGAGAAGCACTCTCCGGCCAACGTGCCAAACGTCCAGCGACTGCTCCCAAAGCGAAGGAGCCAGGACCCAAAGACCTAGCTGGCCTGAAGGGGCCCCAGGGGCCCCCAAGCAGCCCCTCTCCATTTGGGTCTGGGGGCTTTCGTTGGGCCGGGAACCTGGGAGGTACCTGCCCGGTTGCAGGTCGCGGCCCGAGAAGCACTCTCCGGCCAACGTGCCAACGTCCAGCGACTGCTCCCAAAGCGAAGGAGCCAGGACCCAAAGACCTAGCTGGCCTGAAGGGGCCCCAGGGGGCCCCCAAGCAGGCCCTCTCCATTTGGGTCTGGGGGCTTTCGTTGGGCCGGGAACCTGGGAGGTACCTGCCCGGTTGCAGGTCGCGGCCCGAGAAGCACTCTCCGGCCAACGTGCCAACGTCCAGCGACTGCTCCCAAAGCGAAGGAGCCAGGACCCAAAGACCTAGCTGGCCTGAAGGGGCCCCAGGGGGCCCCCAAGCAGCCCCTCTCCATTTGGGTCTGGGGGCTTTCGTTGGGCCGGGAACCTGGGAGGTACCTGCCCGGTTGCAGGTCGCGGCCCGAGAAGCACTCTCCGGCCAACGTGCCGAACGTCCAGCGACTGCTCCCAAAGCGAAGGAGCCAGGACCCAAAGACCTAGCTGGCCTGAAGGGGCCCCAGGGGGCCCCCAAGCAGCCCCTCTCCATTTGGGTCTGGGGGCTTTCGTTGGGCCGGGAACCTGGGAGGTACCTGCCCGGTTGCAGGTCGCGGCCCGAGAAGCACTCTCCGGCCAACGTGCCGAACGTCCAGCGACTGCTCCCAAAGCGAAGGAGCCAGGACCCAAAGACCTAGCTGGCCTGAAGGGGCCCCAGGGGGCCCCCAAGCAGCCCCTCTCCATTTGGGTCTGGGGGCTTTCGTTGGGCCGGGAACCTGGGAGGTACCTGCCCGGTTGCAGGTCGCGGCCCGAGAAGCACTCTCCGGCCAACGTGCCGAACGTCCAGCGACTGCTCCCAAAGCGAAGGAGCCAGGACCCAAAGACCTAGCTGGCCTGAAGGGGCCCCAGGGGCCCCCAAGCAGCCCCTCTCCATTTGGGTCTGGGGGCTTTCGTTGGGCCGGGAACCTGGGAGGTACCTGCCCGGTTGCAGGTCGCGGCCCGAGAAGCACTCTCCGGCCAACGTGCCAAACGTCCAGCGACTGCTCCCAAAGCGAAGGAGCCAGGACCCAAAGACCTAGCTGGCCTGAAGGGGCGCCAGGGGGCCCCCAAGCAGCCCCTCTCCATTTGGGTCTGGGGGCTTTCGTTGGGCCGGGAACCTGGGAGGTACCTGCCCGGTTGCAGGTGGCGGCCCGAGAAGCACTCTCCGGCCAACGTGCCGAACGTCCAGCGACTGCTCCCAAAGCGAAGGAGCCAGGACCCAAAGACCTAGCTGGCCTGAAGGGGCCCCAGGGGGCCCCCAAGCAGCCCCTCTCCATTTGGGTCTGGGGGCTTTCGTTGGGCCGGGAACCTGGGAGGTACCTGCCCGGTTGCAGGTCGCGGCCCGAGAAGCACTCTCTGGCCAACGTGCCGAACGTCCAGCGACTGCTCCCAAAGCGAAGGAGCCAGGACCCAAAGACCTAGCTGGCCTGAAGGGGCCCCAGGGGGCCCCCAAGCAGCCCCTCTCCATTTGGGTCTGGGGGCTTTCGTTGGGCCGGGAACCTGGGAGGTACCTGCCCGGTTGCAGGTCGCGGCCCGAGAAGCACTCTCCGGCCAACGTGCCCAACGTCCAGCGACTGCTCCCAAAGCGAAGGAGCCAGGACCCAAAGACCTAGCTGGCCTGAAGGGGCCCCAGGGGGCCCCCAAGCAGCCCCTCTCCATTTGGGTCTGGGGGCTTTCGTTGGGCCGGGAACCTGGGAGGTACCTGCCCGGTTGCAGGTCGCGGCCCGAGAAGCACTCTCCGGCCAACGTGCCGAACGTCCAGCGACTGCTCCCAAAGCGAAGGAGCCAGGACCCAAAGACCTAGCTGGCCTGAAGGGGCCCCAGGGGGCCCCCAAGCAGCCCCTCTCCATTTGGGTCTGGGGGCTTTCGTTGGGCCGGGAACCTGGGAGGTACCTGCCCGGTTGCAGGTCGCGGCCCGAGAAGCACTCTCCGGCCAACGTGCCCAACGTCCAGCGACTGCTCCCAAAGCGAAGGAGCCAGGACCCAAAGACCTAGCTGGCCTGAAGGGGCCCCAGGGGGCCCCAAGCAGCCCCTCTCCATTTGGGTCTGGGGGCTTTCGTTGGGCCGGGAACCTGGGAGGTACCTGCCCGGTTGCAGGTCGCGGCCCGAGAAGCACTCTCCGGCCAACGTGCCGAACGTCCAGCGACTGCTCCCAAAGCGAAGGAGCCAGGACCCAAAGACCTAGCTGGCCTGAAGGGGCCCCAGGGGGCCCCCAAGCAGCCCCTCTCCATTTGGGTCTGGGGGCTTTCGTTGGGCCGGGAACCTGGGAGGTACCTGCCCGGTTGCAGGTCGCGGCCCGAGAAGCACTCTCCGGCCAACGTGCCAAACGTCCAGCGACTGCTCCCAAAGCGAAGGAGCCAGGACCCAAAGACCTAGCTGGCCTGAAGGGGCGCCAGGGGCCCCCAAGCAGCCCCTCTCCATTTGGGTCTGGGGGCTTTCGTTGGGCCGGGAACCTGGGAGGTACCTGCCCGGTTGCAGGTGGCGGCCCGAGAAGCACTCTCCGGCCAACGTGCCGAACGTCCAGCGACTGCTCCCAAAGCGAAGGAGCCAGGACCCAAAGACCTAGCTGGCCTGAAGGGGCCCCAGGGGGCCCCCAAGCAGCCCCTCTCCATTTGGGTCTGGGGGCTTTCGTTGGGCCGGGAACCTGGGAGGTACCTGCCCGGTTGCAGGTCGCGGCCCGAGAAGCACTCTCTGGCCAACGTGCCGAACGTCCAGCGACTGCTCCCAAAGCGAAGGAGCCAGGACCCAAAGACCTAGCTGGCCTGAAGGGGCCCCAGGGGGCCCCCAAGCAGCCCCTCTCCATTTGGGTCTGGGGGCTTTCGTTGGGCCGGGAACCTGGGAGGTACCTGCCCGGTTGCAGGTCGCGGCCCGAGAAGCACTCTCCGGCCAACGTGCCCAACGTCCAGCGACTGCTCCCAAAGCGAAGGAGCCAGGACCCAAAGACCTAGCTGGCCTGAAGGGGCCCCAGGGGGCCCCCAAGCAGCCCCTCTCCATTTGGGTCTGGGGGCTTTCGTTGGGCCGGGAACCTGGGAGGTACCTGCCCGGTTGCAGGTCGCGGCCCGAGAAGCACTCTCCGGCCAACGTGCCGAACGTCCAGCGACTGCTCCCAAAGCGAAGGAGCCAGGACCCAAAACCTAGCTGGCCTGAAGGGGCCCCAGGGGGCCCCCAAGCAGCCCCTCTCCATTTGGGTCTGGGGGCTTTCGTTGGGCCGGGAACCTGGGAGGTACCTGCCCGGTTGCAGGTTGCGGCCCGAGAAGCACTCTCCGGCCAACGTGCCGAACGTCCAGCGACTGCTCCCAAAGCGAAGGAGCCAGGACCCAAAGACCTAGCTGGCCTGAAGGGGCCCCAGGGGGCCCCCAAGCAGCCCCTCTCCATTTGGGTCTGGGGGCTTTCGTTGGGCCGGGAACCTGGGAGGTACCTGCCCGGTTGCAGGTCGCGGCCCGAGAAGCACTCTCCGGCCAACGTGCCGAACGTCCAGCGACTGCTCCCAAAGCGAAGGAGCCAGGACCCAAAGACCTAGCTGGCCTGAAGGGGCCCCAGGGGGCCCCCAAGCAGGCCCTCTCCATTTGGGTCTGGGGGCTTTCGTTGCGCCGGGAACCTGGGAGGTACCTGCCCGGTTGCAGGTCGCGGCCCGAGAAGCACTCTCCGGCCAACGTGCCGAACGTCCAGCGACTGCTCCCAAAGCGAAGGAGCCAGGACCCAAAGACCTAGCTGGCCTGAAGGGGCCCCAGGGGGCCCCAAGCAGCCCCTCTCCATTTGGGTCTGGGGGCTTTCGTTGGGCCGGGAACCTGGGAGGTACCTGCCCGGTTGCAGGTCGCGGCCCGAGAAGCACTCTCCGGCCAACGTGCCGAACGTCCAGCGACTGCTCCCAAAGCGAAGGAGCCAGGACCCAAAGACCTAGCTGGCCTGAAGGGGCCCCAGGGGGCCCCCAAGCAGCCCCTCTCCATTTGGGTCTGGGGGCTTTCGTTGGGCCGGGAACCTGGGAGGTACCTGCCCGGTTGCAGGTCGCGGCCCGAGAAGCACTCTCCGGCCAACGTGCCAAACGTCCAGCGACTGCTCCCAAAGCGAAGGAGCCAGGGACCCAAAGACCTAGCTGGCCTGAAGGGGCCCCAGGGGGCCCCCAAGCAGCCCCTCTCCATTTGGGTCTGGGGGCTTTCGTTGGGCCGGGAACCTGGGAGGTACCTGCCCGGTTGCAGGTCGCGGCCCGAGAAGCACTCTCCGGCCAACGTGCCGAACGTCCAGCGACTGCTCCCAAAGCGAAGGAGCCAGGACCCAAAGACCTAGCTGGCCTGAAGGGGCCCCAGGGGGCCCCCAAGCAGCCCCTCTCCATTTGGGTCTGGGGGCTTTCGTTGGGCCGGGAACCTGGGAGGTACCTGCCCGGTTGCAGGTCGCGGCCCGAGAAGCACTCTCCGGCCAACGTGCCAAACGTCCAGCGACTGCTCCCAAAGCGAAGGAGCCAGGACCCAAAGACCTAGCTGGCCTGAAGGGGCCCCAGGGGGCCCCCAAGCAGCCCCTCTCCATTTGGGTCTGGGGGCTTTCGTTGGGCCGGGAACCTGGGAGGTACCTGCCCGGTTGCAGGTCGCGGCCCGAGAAGCACTCTCCGGCCAACGTGCCGAACGTCCAGCGACTGCTCCCAAAGCGAAGGAGCCAGGACCCAAAGACCTAGCTGGCCTGAAGGGGCCCCAGGGGGCCCCCAAGCAGCCCCTCTCCATTTGGGTCTGGGGGCTTTCGTTGGGCCGGGAACCTGGGAGGTACCTGCCCGGTTGCAGGTCGCGGCCCGAGAAGCACTCTCTGGCCAACTTGCCGAACGTCCAGCGACTGCTCCCAAAGCGAAGGAGCCAGGACCCAAAGACCTAGCTGGCCTGAAGGGGCCCCAGGGGGCCCCCAAGCAGCCCCTCTCCATTTGGGTCTGGGGGCTTTCGTTGGGCCGGGAACCTGGGAGGTACCTGCCCGGTTGCAGGTCGCGGCCCGAGAAGCACTCTCCGGCCAACGTGCCCAACGTCCAGCGACTGCTCCCAAAGCGAAGGAGCCAGGACCCAAAGACCTAGCTGGCCTGAAGGGGCCCCAGGGGGCCCCCAAGCAGCCCCTCTCCATTTGGGTCTGGGGGCTTTCGTTGGGCCGGGAACCTGGGAGGTACCTGCCCGGTTGCAGGTCGCGGCCCGAGAAGCACTCTCCGGCCAACGTGCCGAACGTCCAGCGACTGCTCCCAAAGCGAAGGAGCCAGGACCCAAAGACCTAGCTGGCCTGAAGGGGCCCCAGGGGGCCCCCAAGCAGCCCCTCTCCATTTGGGTCTGGGGGCTTTCGTTGGGCCGGGAACCTGGGAGGTACCTGCCCGGTTGCAGGTCGCGGCCCGAGAAGCACTCTCCGGCCAACGTGCCGAACGTCCAGCGACTGCTCCCAAAGCGAAGGAGCCAGGACCCAAAGACCTAGCTGGCCTGAAGGGGCCCCAGGGGGCCCCCAAGCAGCCCCTCTCCATTTGGGTCTGGGGGCTTTCGTTGGGCCGGGAACCTGGGAGGTACCTGCCCGGTTGCAGGTCGCGGCCCGAGAAGCACTCTCCGGCCAACGTGCCAAACGTCCAGCGACTGCTCCCAAAGCGAAGGAGCCAGGACCCAAAGACCTAGCTGGCCTGAAGGGGCCCCAGGGGGCCCCCAAGCAGCCCCTCTCCATTTGGGTCTGGGGGCTTTCGTTGGGCCGGGAACCTGGGAGGTACCTGCCCGGTTGCAGGTCGCGGCCCGAGAAGCACTCTCCGGCCAACGTGCCGAACGTCCAGCGACTGCTCCCAAAGCGAAGGAGCCAGGACCCAAAGACCTAGCTGGCCTGAAGGGGCCCCAGGGGGCCCCCAAGCAGGCCCTCTCCATTTGGGTCTGGGGGCTTTCGTTGCGCCGGGAACCTGGGAGGTACCTGCCCGGTTGCAGGTCGCGGCCCGAGAAGCACTCTCCGGCCAACGTGCCGAACGTCCAGCGACTGCTCCCAAAGCGAAGGAGCCAGGACCCAAAGACCTAGCTGGCCTGAAGGGGCCCCAGGGGGCCCCCAAGCAGCCCCTCTCCATTTGGGTCTGGGGGCTTTCGTTGGGCCGGGAACCTGGGAGGTACCTGCCCGGTTGCAGGTCGCGGCCCGAGAAGCACTCTCCGGCCAACGTGCCGAACGTCCAGCGACTGCTCCCAAAGCGAAGGAGCCAGGACCCAAAGACCTAGCTGGCCTGAAGGGGCCCCAGGGGGCCCCCAAGCAGCCCCTCTCCATTTGGGTCTGGGGGCTTTCGTTGGGCCGGGAACCTGGGAGGTACCTGCCCGGTTGCAGGTCGCGGCCCGAGAAGCACTCTCCGGCCAACGTGCCAAACGTCCAGCAACTGCTCCCAAAGCGAAGGAGCCAGGACCCAAAGACCTAGCTGGCCTGAAGGGGCCCCAGGGGGCCCCCAAGCAGCCCCTCTCCATTTGGGTCTGGGGGCTTTCGTTGGGCCGGGAACCTGGGAGGTACCTGCCCGGTTGCAGGTCGCGGCCCGAGAAGCACTCTCCGGCCAACGTGCCAAACGTCCAGCGACTGCTCCCAAAGCGAAGGAGCCAGGACCCAAAGACCTAGCTGGCCTGAAGGGGCCCCAGGGGGCCCCCAAGCAGCCCCTCTCCATTTGGGTCTGGGGGCTTTCGTTGGGCCGGGAACCTGGGAGGTACCTGCCCGGTTGCAGGTCGCGGCCCGAGAAGCACTCTCCGGCCAACGTGCCAAACGTCCAGCGACTGCTCCCAAAGCGAAGGAGCCAGGACCCAAAGACCTAGCTGGCCTGAAGGGGCCCCAGGGGGCCCCCAAGCAGCCCCTCTCCATTTGGGTCTGGGGGCTTTCGTTGGGCCGGGAACCTGGGAGGTACCTGCCCGGTTGCAGGTCGCGGCCCGAGAAGCACTCTCCGGCCAACGTGCCAAACGTCCAGCGACTGCTCCCAAAGCGAAGGAGCCAGGACCCAAAGACCTAGCTGGCCTGAAGGGGCCCCAGGGGGCCCCCAAGCAGCCCCTCTCCATTTGGGTCTGGGGGCTTTCGTTGGGCCGGGAACCTGGGAGGTACCTGCCCGGTTGCAGGTCGCGGCCCGAGAAGCACTCTCCGGCCAACGTGCCAAAAGTCCAGCGACTGCTCCCAAAGCGAAGGAGCCAGGACCCAAAGACCTAGCTGGCCTGAAGGGGCCCCAGGGGGCCCCCAAGCAGCCCCTCTCCATTTGGGTCTGGGGGCTTTCGTTGGGCCGGGAACCTGGGAGGTACCTGCCCGGTTGCAGGTGGCGGCCCGAGAAGCACTCTCCGGCCAACGTGCCGAACGTCCAGCGACTGCTCCCAAAGCGAAGGAGCCAGGACCCAAAGACCTAGCTGGCCTGAAGGGGCCCCAGGGGGCCCCCAAGCAGCCCCTCTCCATTTGGGTCTGGGGGCTTTCGTTGGGCCGGGAACCTGGGAGGTACCTGCCCGGTTGCAGGTCGCGGCCCGAGAAGCACTCTCCGGCCAACGTGCCGAACGTCCAGCGACTGCTCCCAAAGCGAAGGAGCCAGGACCCAAAGACCTAGCTGTCCTGAAGGGGCCCCAGGGGGCCCCCAAGCAGCCCCTCTCCATTTGGGTCTGGGGGCTTTCGTTGGGCCGGGAACCTGGGAGGTACCTGCCCGGTTGCAGGTCGCGGCCCGAGAAGCACTCTCCGGCCAACGTGCCGAACGTCCAGCGACTGCTCCCAAAGCGAAGGAGCCAGGACCCAAAGACCTAGCTGGCCTGAAGGGGCCCCAGGGGGCCCCCAAGCAGCCCCTCTCCATTTGGGTCTGGGGGCTTTCGTTGGGCCGGGAACCTGGGAGGTACCTGCCCGGTTGCAGGTCGCGGCCCGAGAAGCACTCTCCGGCCAACGTGCCAAACGTCCAGCGACTGCTCCCAAAGCGAAGGAGCCAGGACCCAAAGACCTAGCTGGCCTGAAGGGGCCCCAGGGGGCCCCCAAGCAGCCCCTCTCCATTTGGGTCTGGGGGCTTTCGTTGGGCCGGGAACCTGGGAGGTACCTGCCCGGTTGCAGGTCGCGGCCCGAGAAGCACTCTCCGGCCAACGTGCCGAACGTCCAGCGACTGCTCCCAAAGCGAAGGAGCCAGGACCCAAAGACCTAGCTGGCCTGAAGGGGCCCCAGGGGGCCCCCAAGCAGCCCCTCTCCATTTGGGTCTGGGGGCTTTCGTTGGGCCGGGAACCTGGGAGGTACCTGCCCGGTTGCAGGTCGCGGCCCGAGAAGCACTCTCTGGCCAACTTGCCGAACGTCCAGCGACTGCTCCCAAAGCGAAGGAGCCAGGACCCAAAGACCTAGCTGGCCTGAAGGGGCCCCAGGGGGCCCCCAAGCAGCCCCTCTCCATTTGGGTCTGGGGGCTTTCGTTGGGCCGGGAACCTGGGAGGTACCTGCCCGGTTGCAGGTCGCGGCCCGAGAAGCACTCTCCGGCCAACGTGCCCAACGTCCAGCGACTGCTCCCAAAGCGAAGGAGCCAGGACCCAAAGACCTAGCTGGCCTGAAGGGGCCCCAGGGGGCCCCCAAGCAGCCCCTCTCCATTTGGGTCTGGGGGCTTTCGTTGGGCCGGGAACCTGGGAGGTACCTGCCCGGTTGCAGGTCGCGGCCCGAGAAGCACTCTCCGGCCAACGTGCCAAACGTCCAGCGACTGCTCCCAAAGCGAAGGAGCCAGGACCCAAAGACCTAGCTGGCCTGAAGGGGCCCCAGGGGGCCCCCAAGCAGCCCCTCTCCATTTGGGTCTGGGGGCTTTCGTTGGGCCGGGAACCTGGGAGGTACCTGCCCGGTTGCAGGTCGCGGCCCGAGAAGCACTCTCCGGCCAACGTGCCGAACGTCCAGCGACTGCTCCCAAAGCGAAGGAGCCAGGACCCAAAGACCTAGCTGGCCTGAAGGGGCCCCAGGGGGCCCCCAAGCAGCCCCTCTCCATTTGGGTCTGGGGGCTTTCGTTGGGCCGGGAACCTGGGAGGTACCTGCCCGGTTGCAGGTCGCGGCCCGAGAAGCACTCTCCGGCCAACGTGCCAAACGTCCAGCGACTGCTCCCAAAGCGAAGGAGCCCGGACCCAAAGACCTAGCTGGCCTGAAGGGGCCCCAGGGGGCCCCCAAGCAGCCCCTCTCCATTTGGGTCTGGGGGCTTTCGTTGGGCCGGGAACCTGGGAGGTACCTGCCCGGTTGCAGGTCGCGGCCCGAGAAGCACTCTCCGGCCAACTTGCCGAACGTCCAGCGACTGCTCCCAAAGCGAAGGAGCCAGGACCCAAAGACCTAGCTGGCCTGAAGGGGCCCCAGGGGGCCCCCAAGCAGCCCCTCTCCATTTGGGTCTGGGGGCTTTCGTTGGGCCGGGAACCTGGGAGGTACCTGCCCGGTTGCAGGTCGCGGCCCGAGAAGCACTCTCCGGCCAACGTGCCGAACGTCCAGCGACTGCTCCCAAAGCGAAGGAGCCAGGACCCAAAGACCTAGCTGGCCTGAAGGGGCCCCAGGGGGCCCCCAAGCAGCCCCTCTCCATTTGGGTCTGGGGGCTTTCGTTGGGCCGGGAACCTGGGAGGTACCTGCCCGGTTGCAGGTGGCGGCCCGAGAAGCACTCTCCGGCCAACGTGCCGAACGTCCAGCGACTGCTCCCAAAGCGAAGGAGCCAGGACCCAAAGACCTAGCTGGCCTGAAGGGGCCCCAGGGGGCCCCCAAGCAGCCCCTCTCCATTTGGGTCTGGGGGCTTTCGTTGGGCCGGGAACCTGGGAGGTACCTGCCCGGTTGCAGGTCGCGGCCCGAGAAGCACTCTCCGGCCAACGTGCCAAACGTCCAGCGACTGCTCCCAAAGCGAAGGAGCCCGGACCCAAAGACCTAGCTGGCCTGAAGGGGCCCCAGGGGGCCCCCAAGCAGCCCCTCTCCATTTGGGTCTGGGGGCTTTCGTTGGGCCGGGAACCTGGGAGGTACCTGCCCGGTTGCAGGTCGCGGCCCGAGAAGCACTCTCCGGCCAACTTGCCGAACGTCCAGCGACTGCTCCCAAAGCGAAGGAGCCAGGACCCAAAGACCTAGCTGGCCTGAAGGGGCCCCAGGGGGCCCCCAAGCAGCCCCTCTCCATTTGGGTCTGGGGGCTTTCGTTGGGCCGGGAACCTGGGAGGTACCTGCCCGGTTGCAGGTCGCGGCCCGAGAAGCACTCTCCGGCCAACGTGCCCAACGTCCAGCGACTGCTCCCAAAGCGAAGGAGCCAGGACCCAAAGACCTAGCTGGCCTGAAGGGGCCCCAGGGGGCCCCCAAGCAGCCCCTCTCCATTTGGGTCTGGGGGCTTTCGTTGGGCCGGGAACCTGGGAGGTACCTGCCCGGTTGCAGGTCGCGGCCCGAGAAGCACTCTCCGGCCAACGTGCCAAACGTCCAGCGACTGCTCCCAAAGCGAAGGAGCCAGGACCCAAAGACCTAGCTGGCCTGAAGGGGCCCCAGGGGGCCCCCAAGCAGCCCCTCTCCATTTGGGTCTGGGGGCTTTCGTTGGGCCGGGAACCTGGGAGGTACCTGCCCGGTTGCAGGTCGCGGCCCGAGAAGCACTCTCCGGCCAACGTGCCAAACGTCCAGCGACTGCTCCCAAAGCGAAGGAGCCAGGACCCAAAGACCTAGCTGGCCTGAAGGGGCCCCAGGGGGCCCCCAAGCAGCCCCTCTCCATTTGGGTCTGGGGGCTTTCGTTGGGCCGGGAACCTGGGAGGTACCTGCCCGGTTGCAGGTCGCGGCCCGAGAAGCACTCTCCGGCCAACGTGCCGAACGTCCAGCGACTGCTCCCAAAGCGAAGGAGCCAGGACCCAAAGACCTAGCTGGCCTGAAGGGGCCCCAGGGGGCCCCCAAGCAGCCCCTCTCCATTTGGGTCTGGGGGCTTTCGTTGGGCCGGGAACCTGGGAGGTACCTGCCCGGTTGCAGGTCGCGGCCCGAGAAGCACTCTCCGGCCAACGTGCCCAACGTCCAGCGACTGCTCCCAAAGCGAAGGAGCCAGGACCCAAAGACCTAGCTGGCCTGAAGGGGCCCCAGGGGGCCCCCAAGCAGCCCCTCTCCATTTGGGTCTGGGGGCTTTCGTTGGGCCGGGAACCTGGGAGGTACCTGCCCGGTTGCAGGTCGCGGCCCGAGAAGCACTCTCCGGCCAACGTGCCGAACGTCCAGCGACTGCTCCCAAAGCGAAGGAGCCAGGACCCAAAGACCTAGCTGGCCTGAAGGGGCCCCAGGGGGCCCCCAAGCAGCCCCTCTCCATTTGGGTCTGGGGGCTTTCGTTGGGCCGGGAACCTGGGAGGTACCTGCCCGGTTGCAGGTGGCGGCCCGAGAAGCACTCTCCGGCCAACGTGCCGAACGTCCAGCGACTGCTCCCAAAGCGAAGGAGCCAGGACCCAAAGACCTAGCTGGCCTGAAGGGGCCCCAGGGGGCCCCCAAGCAGCCCCTCTCCATTTGGGTCTGGGGGCTTTCGTTGGGCCGGGAACCTGGGAGGTACCTGCCCGGTTGCAGGTCGCGGCCCGAGAAGCACTCTCTGGCCAACTTGCCGAACGTCCAGCGACTGCTCCCAAAGCGAAGGAGCCAGGACCCAAAGACCTAGCTGGCCTGAAGGGGCCCCAGGGGGCCCCCAAGCAGCCCCTCTCCATTTGGGTCTGGGGGCTTTCGTTGGGCCGGGAACCTGGGAGGTACCTGCCCGGTTGCAGGTCGCGGCCCGAGAAGCACTCTCCGGCCAACGTGCCCAACGTCCAGCGACTGCTCCCAAAGCGAAGGAGCCAGGACCCAAAGACCTAGCTGGCCTGAAGGGGCCCCAGGGGGCCCCCAAGCAGCCCCTCTCCATTTGGGTCTGGGGGCTTTCGTTGGGCCGGGAACCTGGGAGGTACCTGCCCGGTTGCAGGTCGCGGCCCGAGAAGCACTCTCCGGCCAACGTGCCAAACGTCCAGCGACTGCTCCCAAAGCGAAGGAGCCAGGACCCAAAGACCTAGCTGGCCTGAAGGGGCCCCAGGGGGCCCCCAAGCAGCCCCTCTCCATTTGGGTCTGGGGGCTTTCGTTGGGCCGGGAACCTGGGAGGTACCTGCCCGGTTGCAGGTGGCGGCCCGAGAAGCACTCTCCGGCCAACGTGCCGAACGTCCAGCGACTGCTCCCAAAGCGAAGGAGCCAGGACCCAAAGACCTAGCTGGCCTGAAGGGGCCCCAGGGGGCCCCCAAGCAGCCCCTCTCCATTTGGGTCTGGGGGCTTTCGTTGGGCCGGGAACCTGGGAGGTACCTGCCCGGTTGCAGGTGGCGGCCCGAGAAGCACTCTCCGGCCAACGTGCCGAACGTCCAGCGACTGCTCCCAAAGCGAAGGAGCCAGGACCCAAAGACCTAGCTGGCCTGAAGGGGCCCCAGGGGGCCCCCAAGCAGCCCCTCTCCATTTGGGTCTGGGGGCTTTCGTTGGGCCGGGAACCTGGGAGGTACCTGCCCGGTTGCAGGTCGCGGCCCGAGAAGCACTCTCAGGCCAACGTGCCGAACGTCCAGCGACTGCTCCCAAAGCGAAGGAGCCAGGACCCAAAGACCTAGCTGGCCTGAAGGGGCCCCAGGGGGCCCCCAAGCAGCCCCTCTCCATTTGGGTCTGGGGGCTTTCGTTGGGCCGGGAACCTGGGAGGTACCTGCCCGGTTGCAGGTCGCGGCACGAGAAGCACTCTCCGGCCATCGTGCCGAACGTCCAGCGACTGCTCCCAAAGCGAAGCAGCCAGGACCCAAAGACCTAGCTGGCCTGAAGGGGCCCCAGGGGGCCCCCAAGCAGCCCCTCTCCATTTGGGTCTGGGGGCTTTCGTTGGGCCAGGAACCTGGGAGGTACCTGCCCGGTTGCAGGTCGCGGCCCGAGAAGCACTCTCCGGCCAACGTGCCAAACGTCCAGCGACTGCTCCCAAAGCGAAGGAGCCAGGACCCAAAGACCTAGCTGGCCTGAAGGGGCCCCAGGGGGCCCCCAAGCAGCCCCTCTCCATTTGGGTCTGGGGGCTTTCGTTGGGCCGGGAACCTGGGAGGTACCTGCCCGGTTGCAGGTCGCGGCCCGAGAAGCACTCTCCGGCCAACGTGCCGAACGTCCAGCGACTGCTCCCAAAGCGAAGGAGCCAGGACCCAAAGACCTAGCTGGCCTGAAGGGGCCCCAGGGGGCCCCCAAGCAGCCCCTCTCCATTTGGGTCTGGGGGCTTTCGTTGGGCCGGGAACCTGGGAGGTACCTGCCCGGTTGCAGGTGGCGGCCCGAGAAGCACTCTCCGGCCAACGTGCCGAACGTCCAGCGACTGCTCCCAAAGCGAAGGAGCCAGGACCCAAAGACCTAGCTGGCCTGAAGGGGCCCCAGGGGGCCCCCAAGCAGCCCCTCTCCATTTGGGTCTGGGGGCTTTCGTTGGGCCGGGAACCTGGGAGGTACCTGCCCGGTTGCAGGTCGCGGCCCGAGAAGCACTCTCTGGCCAACTTGCCGAACGTCCAGCGACTGCTCCCAAAGCGAAGGAGCCAGGACCCAAAGACCTAGCTGGCCTGAAGGGGCCCCAGGGGGCCCCCAAGCAGCCCCTCTCCATTTGGCTCTGGGGGCTTTCGTTGGGCCGGGAACCTGGGAGGTACCTGCCCGGTTGCAGGTCGCGGCCCGAGAAGCACTCTCCGGCCAACGTGCCCAACGTCCAGCGACTGCTCCCAAAGCGAAGGAGCCAGGACCCAAAGACCTAGCTGGCCTGAAGGGGCCCCAGGGGGCCCCCAAGCAGCCCCTCTCCATTTGGGTCTGGGGGCTTTCGTTGGGCCGGGAACCTGGGAGGTACCTGCCCGGTTGCAGGTCGCGGCCCGAGAAGCACTCTCCGGCCAACGTGCCAAACGTCCAGCGACTGCTCCCAAAGCGAAGGAGCCAGGACCCAAAGACCTAGCTGGCCTGAAGGGGCCCCAGGGGGCCCCCAAGCAGCCCCTCTCCATTTGGCTCTGGGGGCTTTCGTTGGGCCGGGAACCTGGGAGGTACCTGCCCGGTTGCAGGTCGCGGCCCGAGAAGCACTCTCCGGCCAACGTGCCGAACGTCCAGCGACTGCTCCCAAAGCGAAGGAGCCAGGACCCAAAGACCTAGCTGGCCTGAAGGGGCCCCAGGGGGCCCCCAAGCAGCCCCTCTCCATTTGGGTCTGGGGGCTTTCGTTGGGCCGGGAACCTGGGAGGTACCTGCCCGGTTGCAGGTCGCGGCCCGAGAAGCACTCTCCGGCCAACGTGCCGAACGTCCAGCGACTGCTCCCAAAGCGAAGGAGCCAGGACCCAAAGACCTAGCTGGCCTGAAGGGGCCCCAGGGGGCCCCCAAGCAGCCCCTCTCCATTTGGGTCTGGGGGCTTTCGTTGGGCCGGGAACCTGGGAGGTACCTGCCCGGTTGCAGGTCGCGGCCCGAGAAGCACTCTCAGGCCAACGTGCCGAACGTCCAGCGACTGCTCCCAAAGCGAAGGAGCCAGGACCCAAAGACCTAGCTGGCCTGAAGGGGCCCCAGGGGGCCCCCAAGCAGCCCCTCTCCATTTGGGTCTGGGGGCTTTCGTTGGGCCGGGAACCTGGGAGGTACCTGCCCGGTTGCAGGTCGCGGCACGAGAAGCACTCTCCGGCCATCGTGCCGAACGTCCAGCGACTGCTCCCAAAGCGAAGCAGCCAGGACCCAAAGACCTAGCTGGCCTGAAGGGGCCCCAGGGGGCCCCCAAGCAGCCCCTCTCCATTTGGGTCTGGGGGCTTTCGTTGGGCCAGGAACCTGGGAGGTACCTGCCCGGTTGCAGGTCGCGGCCCGAGAAGCACTCTCCGGCCAACGTGCCAAACGTCCAGCGACTGCTCCCAAAGCGAAGGAGCCAGGACCCAAAGACCTAGCTGGCCTGAAGGGGCCCCAGGGGGCCCCCAAGCAGCCCCTCTCCATTTGGGTCTGGGGGCTTTCGTTGGGCCGGGAACCTGGGAGGTACCTGCCCGGTTGCAGGTCGCGGCCCGAGAAGCACTCTCCGGCCAACGTGCCGAACGTCCAGCGACTGCTCCCAAAGCGAAGGAGCCAGGACCCAAAGACCTAGCTGGCCTGAAGGGGCCCCAGGGGGCCCCCAAGCAGCCCCTCTCCATTTGGGTCTGGGGGCTTTCGTTGGGCCGGGAACCTGGGAGGTACCTGCCCGGTTGCAGGCCGCGGCCCGAGAAGCACTCTCCGGCCAACGTGCCGAACGTCCAGCGACTGCTCCCAAAGCGAAGGAGCCAGGACCCAAAGACCTAGCTGGCCTGAAGGGGCCCCAGGGGGCCCCCAAGCAGCCCCTCTCCATTTGGGTCTGGGGGCTTTCGTTGGGCCGGGAACCTGGGAGGTACCTGCCCGGTTGCAGGTCGCGGCCCGAGAAGCACTCTCCGGCCAACGTGCCGAACGTCCAGCGACTGCTCCCAAAGCGAAGGAGCCAGGACCCAAAGACCTAGCTGGCCTGAAGGGGCCCCAGGGGGCCCCCAAGCAGCCCCTCTCCATTTGGGTCTGGGCGCTTTCGTTGGGCCGGGAACCTGAGAGGTACCTGCCCGGTTGCAGGTCGCGGCCCGAGAAGCACTCTCCGGCCAACGTGCCAAACGTCCAGCGACTGCTCCCAAAGCGAAGGAGCCAGGACCCAAAGACCTAGCTGGCCTGAAGGGGCCCCAGGGGGCCCCCAAGCAGCCCCTCTCCATTTGGGTCTGGGGGCTTTCGTTGGGCCGGGAACCTGGGAGGTACCTGCCCGGTTGCAGGTCGCGGCCCGAGAAGCACTCTCCGGCCAACGTGCCGAACGTCCAGCGACTGCTCCCAAAGCGAAGGAGCCAGGACCCAAAGACCTAGCTGGCCTGAAGGGGCCCCAGGGGGCCCCCAAGCAGCCCCTCTCCATTTGGGTCTGGGGGCTTTCGTTGGGCCGGGAACCTGGGAGGTACCTGCCCGGTTGCAGGTCGCGGCCCGAGAAGCACTCTCCGGCCAACGTGCCAAACGTCCAGCGACTGCTCCCAAAGCGAAGGAGCCAGGACCCAAAGACCTAGCTGGCCTGAAGGGGCCCCAGGGGGCCCCCAAGCAGCCCCTCTCCATTTGGGTCTGGGGGCTTTCGTTGGGCCGGGAACCTGGGAGGTACCTGCCCGGTTGCAGGTCGCGGCCCGAGAAGCACTCTCCGGCCAACGTGCCAAACGTCCAGCGACTGCTCCCAAAGCGAAGGAGCCAGGACCCAAAGACCTAGCTGGCCTGAAGGGGCCCCAGGGGGCCCCCAAGCAGCCCCTCTCCATTTGGGTCTGGGGGCTTTCGTTGGGCCGGGAACCTGGGAGGTACCTGCCCGGTTGCAGGTCGCGGCCCGAGAAGCACTCTCCGGCCAACGTGCCGAACGTCCAGCGACTGCTCCCAAAGCGAAGGAGCCAGGACCCAAAGACCTAGCTGGCCTGAAGGGGCCCCAGGGGGCCCCCAAGCAGCCCCTCTCCATTTGGGTCTGGGGGCTTTCGTTGGGCCGGGAACCTGGGAGGTACCTGCCCGGTTGCAGGTCGCGGCCCGAGAAGCACTCTCCGGCCAACGTGCCAAACGTCCAGCGACTGCTCCCAAAGCGAAGGAGCCAGGACCCAAAGACCTAGCTGGCCTGAAGGGGCCCCAGGGGGCCCCCAAGCAGCCCCTCTCCATTTGGGTCTGGGGGCTTTCGTTGGGCCGGGAACCTGGGAGGTACCTGCCCGGTTGCAGGTCGCGGCCCGAGAAGCACTCTCCGGCCAACGTGCCGAACGTCCAGCGACTGCTCCCAAAGCGAAGGAGCCAGGACCCAAAGACCTAGCTGGCCTGAAGGGGCCCCAGGGGGCCCCCAAGCAGCCCCTCTCCATTTGGGTCTGGGGGCTTTCGTTGGGCCGGGAACCTGGGAGGTACCTGCCCGGTTGCAGGTCGCGGCCCGAGAAGCACTCTCCGGCCAACGTGCCGAACGTCCAGCGACTGCTCCCAAAGCGAAGGAGCCAGGACCCAAAGACCTAGCTGGCCTGAAGGGGCCCCAGGGGGCCCCCAAGCAGCCCCTCTCCATTTGGGTCTGGGGGCTTTCGTTGGGCCGGGAACCTGGGAGGTACCTGCCCGGTTGCAGGTCGCGGCCCGAGAAGCACTCTCCGGCCAACGTGCCGAACGTCCAGCGACTGCTCCCAAAGCGAAGGAGCCAGGACCCAAAGACCTAGCTGGCCTGAAGGGGCCCCAGGGGGCCCCCAAGCAGCCCCTCTCCATTTGGGTCTGGGGGCTTTCGTTGGGCCGGGAACCTGGGAGGTACCTGCCCGGTTGCAGGTGGCGGCCCGAGAAGCACTCTCCGGCCAACGTGCCAAACGTCCAGCGACTGCTCCCAAAGCGAAGGAGCCAGGACCCAAAGACCTAGCTGGCCTGAAGGGGCCCCAGGGGGCCCCCAAGCAGCCCCTCTCCATTTGGGTCTGGGGGCTTTCGTTGGGCCGGGAACCTGGGAGGTACCTGCCTGGTTGCAGGTCGCGGCCCGAGAAGCACTCTCTGGCCAACTTGCCGAACGTCCAGCGACTGCTCCCAAAGCGAAGGAGCCAGGACCCAAAGACCTAGCTGGCCTGAAGGGGCCCCAGGGGGCCCCCAAGCAGCCCCTCTCCATTTGGGTCTGGGGGCTTTCGTTGGGCCGGGAACCTGGGAGGTACCTGCCCGGTTGCAGGTCGCGGCCCGAGAAGCACTCTCCGGCCAACGTGCCAAACGTCCAGCGACTGCTCCCAAAGCGAAGGAGCCAGGACCCAAAGACCTAGCTGGCCTGAAGGGGCCCCAGGGGGCCCCCAAGCAGCCCCTCTCCATTTGGGTCTGGGGGCTTTCGTTGGGCCGGGAACCTGGGAGGTACCTGCCCAGTTGCAGGTCGCGGCCCGAGAAGCACTCTCCGGCCAACGTGCCAAACGTCCAGCGACTGCTCCCAAAGCGAAGGAGCCAGGACCCAAAGACCTAGCTGGCCTGAAGGGGCCCCAGGGGGCCCCCAAGCAGCCCCTCTCCATTTGGGTCTGGGGGCTTTCGTTGGGCCGGGAACCTGGGAGGTACCTGCCCGGTTGCAGGTCGCGGCCCGAGAAGCACTCTCCGGCCAACGTGCCAAACGTCCAGCGACTGCTCCCAAAGCGAAGGAGCCAGGACCCAAAGACCTAGCTGGCCTGAAGGGGCCCCAGGGGGCCCCCAAGCAGCCCCTCTCCATTTGGGTCTGGGGGCTTTCGTTGGGCCGGGAACCTGGGAGGTACCTGCCCGGTTGCAGGTCGCGGCCCGAGAAGCACTCTCCGGCCAACGTGCCGAACGTCCAGCGACTGCTCCCAAAGCGAAGGAGCCAGGACCCAAAGACCTAGCTGGCCTGAAGGGGCCCCAGGGGGCCCCCAAGCAGCCCCTCTCCATTTGGGTCTGGGGGCTTTCGTTGGGCCGGGAACCTGGGAGGTACCTGCCCGGTTGCAGGTGGCGGCCCGAGAAGCACTCTCCGGCCAACGTGCCAAACGTCCAGCGACTGCTCCCAAAGCGAAGGAGCCAGGACCCAAAGACCTAGCTGGCCTGAAGGGGCCCCAGGGGGCCCCCAAGCAGCCCCTCTCCATTTGGGTCTGGGGGCTTTCGTTGGGCCGGGAACCTGGGAGGTACCTGCCTGGTTGCAGGTCGCGGCCCGAGAAGCACTCTCTGGCCAACTTGCCGAACGTCCAGCGACTGCTCCCAAAGCGAAGGAGCCAGGACCCAAAGACCTAGCTGGCCTGAAGGGGCCCCAGGGGGCCCCCAAGCAGCCCCTCTCCATTTGGGTCTGGGGGCTTTCGTTGGGCCGGGAACCTGGGAGGTACCTGCCCGGTTGCAGGTCGCGGCCCGAGAAGCACTCTCCGGCCAACGTGCCGAACGTCCAGCGACTGCTCCCAAAGCGAAGGAGCCAGGACCCAAAGACCTAGCTGGCCTGAAGGGGCCCCAGGGGGCCCCCAAGCAGCCCCTCTCCATTTGGCTCTGGGGGCTTTCGTTGGGCCGGGAACCTGGGAGGTACCTGCCCAGTTGCAGGTCGCGGCCCGAGAAGCACTCTCCGGCCAACGTGCCGAACGTCCAGCGACTGCTCCCAAAGCGAAGGAGCCAGGACCCAAAGACCTAGCTGGCCTGAAGGGGCCCCAGGGGGCCCCCAAGCAGCCCCTCTCCATTTGGGTCTGGGGGCTTTCGTTGGGCCGGGAACCTGGGAGGTACCTGCCCGGTTGCAGGTCGCGGCCCGAGAAGCACTCTCCGGCCAACGTGCCAAACGTCCAGCGACTGCTCCCAAAGCGAAGGAGCCAGGACCCAAAGACCTAGCTGGCCTGAAGGGGCCCCAGGGGGCCCCCAAGCAGCCCCTCTCCATTTGGGTCTGGGGGCTTTCGTTGGGCCGGGAACCTGGGAGGTACCTGCCCGGTTGCAGGTCGCGGCCCGAGAAGCACTCTCCGGCCAACGTGCCAAACGTCCAGCGACTGCTCCCAAAGCGAAGGAGCCAGGACCCAAAGACCTAGCTGGCCTGAAGGGGCCCCAGGGGGCCCCCAAGCAGCCCCTCTCCATTTGGGTCTGGGGGCTTTCGTTGGGCCGGGAACCTGGGAGGTACCTGCCCGGTTGCAGGTCGCGGCCCGAGAAGCACTCTCCGGCCAACGTGCCGAACGTCCAGCGACTGCTCCCAAAGCGAAGGAGCCAGGACCCAAAGACCTAGCTGGCCTGAAGGGGCCCCAGGGGGCCCCCAAGCAGCCCCTCTCCATTTGGGTCTGGGGGCTTTCGTTGGGCCGGGAACCTGGGAGGTACCTGCCCGGTTGCAGGTCGCGGCCCGAGAAGCACTCTCCGGCCAACGTGCCAAACGTCCAGCGACTGCTCCCAAAGCGAAGGAGCCAGGACCCAAAGACCTAGCTGGCCTGAAGGGGCCCCAGGGGGCCCCCAAGCAGCCCCTCTCCATTTGGGTCTGGGGGCTTTCGTTGGGCCGGGAACCTGGGAGGTACCTGCCCGGTTGCAGGTCGCGGCCCGAGAAGCACTCTCCGGCCAACGTGCCAAACGTCCAGCGACTGCTCCCAAAGCGAAGGAGCCAGGACCCAAAGACCTAGCTGGCCTGAAGGGGCCCCAGGGGGCCCCCAAGCAGCCCCTCTCCATTTGGGTCTGGGGGCTTTCGTTGGGCCGGGAACCTGGGAGGTACCTGCCCGGTTGCAGGTGGCGGCCCGAGAAGCACTCTCCGGCCAACGTGCCGAACGTCCAGCGACTGCTCCCAAAGCGAAGGAGCCAGGACCCAAAGACCTAGCTGGCCTGAAGGGGCCCCAGGGGGCCCCCAAGCAGCCCCTCTCCATTTGGGTCTGGGGGCTTTCGTTGGGCCGGGAACCTGGGAGGTACCTGCCCGGTTGCAGGTCGCGGCACGAGAAGCACTCTCCGGCCATCGTGCCGAACGTCCAGCGACTGCTCCCAAAGCGAAGGAGCCAGGACCCAAAGACCTAGCTGGCCTGAAGGGGCCCCAGGGGGCCCCCAAGCAGCCCCTCTCCATTTGGGTCTGGTGGCTTTCGTTGGGCCAGGAACCTGGGAGGTACCTGCCCGGTTGCAGGTCGCGGCCCGAGAAGCACTCTCCGGCCAACGTGCCAAACGTCCAGCGACTGCTCCCAAAGCGAAGGAGCCAGGACCCAAAGACCTAGCTGGCCTGAAGGGGCCCCAGGGGGCCCCCAAGCAGCCCCTCTCCATTTGGGTCTGGGGGCTTTCGTTGGGCCGGGAACCTGGGAGGTACCTGCCCGGTTGCAGGTCGCGGCCCGAGAAGCACTCTCCGGCCAACGTGCCGAACGTCCAGCGACTGCTCCCAAAGCGAAGGAGCCAGGACCCAAAGACCTAGCTGGCCTGAAGGGGCCCCAGGGGGCCCCCAAGCAGCCCCTCTCCATTTGGCTCTGGGGGCTTTCGTTGGGCCGGGAACCTGGGAGGTACCTGCCCGGTTGCAGGCCGCGGCCCGAGAAGCACTCTCCGGCCAACGTGCCGAACGTCCAGCGACTGCTCCCAAAGCGAAGGAGCCAGGACCCAAAGACCTAGCTGGCCTGAAGGGGCCCCAGGGGGCCCCCAAGCAGCCCCTCTCCATTTGGGTCTGGGGGCTTTCGTTGGGCCGGGAACCTGGGAGGTACCTGCCCGGTTGCAGGTCGCGGCCCGAGAAGCACTCTCCGGCCAACGTGCCGAACGTCCAGCGACTGCTCCCAAAGCGAAGGAGCCAGGACCCAAAGACCTAGCTGGCCTGAAGGGGCCCCAGGGGGCCCCCAAGCAGCCCCTCTCCATTTGGGTCTGGGCGCTTTCGTTGGGCCGGGAACCTGAGAGGTACCTGCCCGGTTGCAGGTCGCGGCCCGAGAAGCACTCTCCGGCCAAGGTGCCAAACGTCCAGCGACTGCTCCCAAAGCGAAGGAGCCAGGACCCAAAGACCTAGCTGGCCTGAAGGGGCCCCAGGGGGCCCCCAAGCAGCCCCTCTCCATTTGGGTCTGGGGGCTTTCGTTGGGCCGGGAACCTGGGAGGTACCTGCCCGGTTGCAGGTCGCGGCCCGAGAAGCACTCTCCGGCCAACGTGCCGAACGTCCAGCGACTGCTCCCAAAGCGAAGGAGCCAGGACCCAAAGACCTAGCTGGCCTGAAGGGGCCCCAGGGGGCCCCCAAGCAGCCCCTCTCCATTTGGGTCTGGGGGCTTTCGTTGGGCCGGGAACCTGGGAGGTACCTGCCCGGTTGCAGGTCGCGGCCCGAGAAGCACTCTCCGGCCAACGTGCCAAACGTCCAGCGACTGCTCCCAAAGCGAAGGAGCCAGGACCCAAAGACCTAGCTGGCCTGAAGGGGCCCCAGGGGGCCCCCAAGCAGCCCCTCTCCATTTGGGTCTGGGGGCTTTCGTTGGGCCGGGAACCTGGGAGGTACCTGCCCGGTTGCAGGTCGCGGCCCGAGAAGCACTCTCCGGCCAACGTGCCAAACGTCCAGCGACTGCTCCCAAAGCGAAGGAGCCAGGACCCAAAGACCTAGCTGGCCTGAAGGGGCCCCAGGGGGCCCCCAAGCAGCCCCTCTCCATTTGGGTCTGGGGGCTTTCGTTGGGCCGGGAACCTGGGAGGTACCTGCCCGGTTGCAGGTCGCGGCCCGAGAAGCACTCTCCGGCCAACGTGCCAAACGTCCAGCGACTGCTCCCAAAGCGAAGGAGCCAGGACCCAAAGACCTAGCTGGCCTGAAGGGGCCCCAGGGGGCCCCCAAGCAGCCCCTCTCCATTTGGGTCTGGGGGCTTTCGTTGGGCCGGGAACCTGGGAGGTACCTGCCCGGTTGCAGGTCGCGGCCCGAGAAGCACTCTCCGGCCAACGTGCCAAACGTCCAGCGACTGCTCCCAAAGCGAAGGAGCCAGGACCCAAAGACCTAGCTGGCCTGAAGGGGCCCCAGGGGGCCCCCAAGCAGCCCCTCTCCATTTGGGTCTGGGGGCTTTCGTTGGGCCGGGAACCTGGGAGGTACCTGCCCGGTTGCAGGTCGCGGCCCGAGAAGCACTCTCCGGCCAACGTGCCAAACGTCCAGCGACTGCTCCCAAAGCGAAGGAGCCAGGACCCAAAGACCTAGCTGGCCTGAAGGGGCCCCAGGGGGCCCCCAAGCAGCCCCTCTCCATTTGGGTCTGGGGGCTTTCGTTGGGCCGGGAACCTGGGAGGTACCTGCCCAGTTGCAGGTCGCGGCCCGAGAAGCACTCTCCGGCCAACGTGCCGAACGTCCAGCGACTGCTCCCAAAGCGAAGGAGCCAGGACCCAAAGACCTAGCTGGCCTGAAGGGGCCCCAGGGGGCCCCCAAGCAGCCCCTCTCCATTTGGGTCTGGGGGCTTTCGTTGGGCCGGGAACCTGGGAGGTACCTGCCCGGTTGCAGGTCGCGGCCCGAGAAGCACTCTCCGGCCAACGTGCCGAACGTCCAGCGACTGCTCCCAAAGCGAAGGAGCCAGGACCCAAAGACCTAGCTGGCCTGAAGGGGCCCCAGGGGGCCCCCAAGCAGCCCCTCTCCATTTGGGTCTGGGGGCTTTCGTTGGGCCGGGAACCTGGGAGGTACCTGCCCGGTTGCAGGTCGCGGCCCGAGAAGCACTCTCCGGCCAACGTGCCGAACGTCCAGCGACTGCTCCCAAAGCGAAGGAGCCAGGACCCAAAGACCTAGCTGGCCTGAAGGGGCCCCAGGGGGCCCCCAAGCAGCCCCTCTCCATTTGGGTCTGGGGGCTTTCGTTGGGCCGGGAACCTGGGAGGTACCTGCCCGGTTGCAGGTCGCGGCCCGAGAAGCACTCTCCGGCCAACGTGCCAAACGTCCAGCGACTGCTCCCAAAGCGAAGGAGCCAGGACCCAAAGACCTAGCTGGCCTGAAGGGGCCCCAGGGGGCCCCCAAGCAGCCCCTCTCCATTTGGGTCTGGGGGCTTTCGTTGGGCCGGGAACCTGGGAGGTACCTGCCCGGTTGCAGGTCGCGGCCCGAGAAGCACTCTCCGGCCAACGTGCCAAACGTCCAGCGACTGCTCCCAAAGCGAAGGAGCCAGGACCCAAAGACCTAGCTGGCCTGAAGGGGCCCCAGGGGGCCCCCAAGCAGCCCCTCTCCATTTGGGTCTGGGGGCTTTCGTTGGGCCGGGAACCTGGGAGGTACCTGCCCGGTTGCAGGTCGCGGCCCGAGAAGCACTCTCCGGCCAACGTGCCAAACGTCCAGCGACTGCTCCCAAAGCGAAGGAGCCAGGACCCAAAGACCTAGCTGGCCTGAAGGGGCCCCAGGGGGCCCCCAAGCAGCCCCTCTCCATTTGGGTCTGGGGGCTTTCGTTGGGCCGGGAACCTGGGAGGTACCTGCCCGGTTGCAGGTCGCGGCCCGAGAAGCACTCTCCGGCCAACGTGCCCAACGTCCAGCGACTGCTCCCAAAGCGAAGGAGCCAGGACCCAAAGACCTAGCTGGCCTGAAGGGGCCCCAGGGGGCCCCCAAGCAGCCCCTCTCCATTTGGGTCTGGGGGCTTTCGTTGGGCCGGGAACCTGGGAGGTACCTGCCCGGTTGCAGGTCGCGGCCCGAGAAGCACTCTCTGGCCAACTTACCGAACGTCCAGCGACTGCTCCCAAAGCGAAGGAGCCAGGACCCAAAGACCTAGCTGGCCTGAAGGGGCCCCAGGGGGCCCCCAAGCAGCCCCTCTCCATTTGGGTCTGGGGGCTTTCGTTGGGCCGGGAACCTGGGAGGTACCTGCCCGGTTGCAGGTCGCGGCCCGAGAAGCACTCTCCGGCCAACGTGCCGAACGTCCAGCGACTGCTCCCAAAGCGAAGGAGCCAGGACCCAAAGACCTAGCTGGCCTGAAGGGGCCCCAGGGGGCCCCCAAGCAGCCCCTCTCCATTTGGGTCTGGGGGCTTTCGTTGGGCCGGGAACCTGGGAGGTACCTGCCCGGTTGCAGGTCGCGGCCCGAGAAGCACTCTCCGGCCAACGTGCCAAACGTCCAGCGACTGCTCCCAAAGCGAAGGAGCCAGGACCCAAAGACCTAGCTGGCCTGAAGGGGCCCCAGGGGGCCCCCAAGCAGCCCCTCTCCATTTGGGTCTGGGGGCTTTCGTTGGGCCGGGAACCTGGGAGGTACCTGCCCGGTTGCAGGTCGCGGCCCGAGAAGCACTCTCCGGCCAACGTGCCGAACGTCCAGCGACTGCTCCCAAAGCGAAGGAGCCAGGACCCAAAGACCTAGCTGGCCTGAAGGGGCCCCAGGGGGCCCCCAAGCAGCCCCTCTCCATTTGGGTCTGGGGGCTTTCGTTGGGCCGGGAACCTGGGAGGTACCTGCCCGGTTGCAGGTCGCGGCCCGAGAAGCACTCTCCGGCCAACGTGCCGAACGTCCAGCGACTGCTCCCAAAGCGAAGGAGCCAGGACCCAAAGACCTAGCTGGCCTGAAGGGGCCCCAGGGGGCCCCCAAGCAGCCCCTCTCCATTTGGGTCTGGGGGCTTTCGTTGGGCCGGGAACCTGGGAGGTACCTGCCCGGTTGCAGGTGGCGGCCCGAGAAGCACTCTCCGGCCAACGTGCCGAACGTCCAGCGACTGCTCCCAAAGCGAAGGAGCCAGGACCCAAAGACCTAGCTGGCCTGAAGGGGCCCCAGGGGGCCCCCAAGCAGCCCCTCTCCATTTGGGTCTGGGGGCTTTCGTTGGGCCGGGAACCTGGGAGGTACCTGCCCGGTTGCAGGTCGCGGCCCGAGAAGCACTCTCTGGCCAACTTGCCGAACGTCCAGCGACTGCTCCCAAAGCGAAGGAGCCAGGACCCAAAGACCTAGCTGGCCTGAAGGGGCCCCAGGGGGCCCCCAAGCAGCCCCTCTCCATTTGGGTCTGGGGGCTTTCGTTGGGCCGGGAACCTGGGAGGTACCTGCCCGGTTGCAGGTCGCGGCCCGAGAAGCACTCTCCGGCCAACGTGCCGAACGTCCAGCGACTGCTCCCAAAGCGAAGGAGCCAGGACCCAAAGACCTAGCTGGCCTGAAGGGGCCCCAGGGGGCCCCCAAGCAGCCCCTCTCCATTTGGGTCTGGGGGCTTTCGTTGGGCCGGGAACCTGGGAGGTACCTGCCCGGTTGCAGGTCGCGGCCCGAGAAGCACTCTCCGGCCAACGTGCCAAACGTCCAGCGACTGCTCCCAAAGCGAAGGAGCCAGGACCCAAAGACCTAGCTGGCCTGAAGGGGCCCCAGGGGGCCCCCAAGCAGCCCCTCTCCATTTGGGTCTGGGGGCTTTCGTTGGGCCGGGAACCTGGGAGGTACCTGCCCGGTTGCAGGTCGCGGCCCGAAAAGCACTCTCCGGCCAACGTGCCAAACGTCCAGCGACTGCTCCCAAAGCGAAGGAGCCAGGACCCAAAGACCTAGCTGGCCTGAAGGGGCCCCAGGGGGCCCCCAAGCAGCCCCTCTCCATTTGGGTCTGGGGGCTTTCGTTGGGCCGGGAACCTGGGAGGTACCTGCCCGGTTGCAGGTCGCGGCCCGAGAAGCACTCTCCGGCCAACGTGCCGAACGTCCAGCGACTGCTCCCAAAGCGAAGGAGCCAGGACCCAAAGACCTAGCTGGCCTGAAGGGGCCCCAGGGGGCCCCCAAGCAGCCCCTCTCCATTTGGGTCTGGGGGCTTTCGTTGGGCCGGGAACCTGGGAGGTACCTGCCCGGTTGCAGGTCGCGGCCCGAGAAGCACTCTCCGGCCAACGTGCCGAACGTCCAGCGACTGCTCCCAAAGCGAAGGAGCCAGGACCCAAAGACCTAGCTGGCCTGAAGGGGCCCCAGGGGGCCCCCAAGCAGCCCCTCTCCATTTGGGTCTGGGGGCTTTCCGTTGGGCCGGGAACCTGGGAGGTACCTGCCCGCTTGCAGGTCGCGGCCCGAGAAGCACTCTCCGGCCAACGTGCCAAACGTCCAGCGACTGCTCCCAAAGCGAAGGAGCCAGGACCCAAAGACCTAGCTGGCCTGAAGGGGCCCCAGGGGGCCCCCAAGCAGCCCCTCTCCATTTGGGTCTGGGGGCTTTCGTTGGGCCGGGAACCTGGGAGGTACCTGCCCGGTTGCAGGTCGCGGCCCGAGAAGCACTCTCCGGCCAACGTGCCAAACGTCCAGCGACTGCTCCCAAAGCGAAGGAGCCAGGACCCAAAGACCTAGCTGGCCTGAAGGGGCCCCAGGGGGCCCCCAAGCAGCCCCTCTCCATTTGGGTCTGGGGGCTTTCGTTGGGCCGGGAACCTGGGAGGTACCTGCCCGGTTGCAGGTCGCGGCCCGAGAAGCACTCTCCGGCCAACGTGCCGAACGTCCAGCGACTGCTCCCAAAGCGAAGGAGCCAGGACCCAAAGACCTAGCTGGCCTGAAGGGGCCCCAGGGGGCCCCCAAGCAGCCCCTCTCCATTTGGCTCTGGGGGCTTTCGTTGGGCCGGGAACCTGGGAGGTACCTGCCCGGTTGCAGGTCGCGGCCCGAGAAGCACTCTCTGGCCAACTTGCCGAACGTCCAGCGACTGCTCCCAAAGCGAAGGAGCCAGGACCCAAAGACCTAGCTGGCCTGAAGGGGCCCCAGGGGGCCCCCAAGCAGCCCCTCTCCATTTGGGTCTGGGGGCTTTCGTTGGGCCGGGAACCTGGGAGGTACCTGCCCGGTTGCAGGTCGCGGCCCGAGAAGCACTCTCCGGCCAACGTGCCCAACGTCCAGCGACTGCTCCCAAAGCGAAGGAGCCAGGACCCAAAGACCTAGCTGGCCTGAAGGGGCCCCAGGGGGCCCCCAAGCAGCCCCTCTCCATTTGGGTCTGGGGGCTTTCGTTGGGCCGGGAACCTGGGAGGTACCTGCCCGGTTGCAGGTCGCGGCCCGAGAAGCACTCTCCGGCCAACGTGCCCAACGTCCAGCGACTGCTCCCAAAGCGAAGGAGCCAGGACCCAAAGACCTAGCTGGCCTGAAGGGGCCCCAGGGGGCCCCCAAGCAGCCCCTCTCCATTTGGGTCTGGGGGCTTTCGTTGGGCCGGGAACCTGGGAGGTACCTGCCCGGTTGCAGGTCGCGGCCCGAGAAGCACTCTCCGGCCAACGTGCCGAACGTCCAGCGACTGCTCCCAAAGCGAAGGAGCCAGGACCCAAAGACCTAGCTGGCCTGAAGGGGCCCCAGGGGGCCCCCAAGCAGCCCCTCTCCATTTGGGTCTGGGGGCTTTCGTTGGGCCGGGAACCTGGGAGGTACCTGCCCGGTTGCAGGTCGCGGCCCGAGAAGCACTCTCCGGCCAACGTGCCGAACGTCCAGCGACTGCTCCCAAAGCGAAGGAGCCAGGACCCAAAGACCTAGCTGGCCTGAAGGGGCCCCAGGGGGCCCCCAAGCAGCCCCTCTCCATTTGGGTCTGGGGGCTTTCGTTGGGCCGGGAACCTGGGAGGTACCTGCCCGGTTGCAGGTGGCGGCCCGAGAAGCACTCTCCGGCCAACGTGCCGAACGTCCAGCGACTGCTCCCAAAGCGAAGGAGCCAGGACCCAAAGACCTAGCTGGCCTGAAGGGGCCCCAGGGGGCCCCCAAGCAGCCCCTCTCCATTTGGGTCTGGGGGCTTTCGTTGGGCCGGGAACCTGGGAGGTACCTGCCCGGTTGCAGGTCGCGGCCCGAGAAGCACTCTCTGGCCAACTTGCCGAACGTCCAGCGACTGCTCCCAAAGCGAAGGAGCCAGGACCCAAAGACCTAGCTGGCCTGAAGGGGCCCCAGGGGGCCCCCAAGCAGCCCCTCTCCATTTGGGTCTGGGGGCTTTCGTTGGGCCGGGAACCTGGGAGGTACCTGCCCGGTTGCAGGTCGCGGCCCGAGAAGCACTCTCCGGCCAACGTGCCGAACGTCCAGCGACTGCTCCCAAAGCGAAGGAGCCAGGACCCAAAGACCTAGCTGGCCTGAAGGGGCCCCAGGGGGCCCCCAAGCAGCCCCTCTCCATTTGGGTCTGGGGGCTTTCGTTGGGCCGGGAACCTGGGAGGTACCTGCCCGGTTGCAGGTCGCGGCCCGAGAAGCACTCTCCGGCCAACGTGCCAAACGTCCAGCGACTGCTCCCAAAGCGAAGGAGCCAGGACCCAAAGACCTAGCTGGCCTGAAGGGGCCCCAGGGGGCCCCCAAGCAGCCCCTCTCCATTTGGGTCTGGGGGCTTTCGTTGGGCCGGGAACCTGGGAGGTACCTGCCCGGTTGCAGGTCGCGGCCCGAGAAGCACTCTCCGGCCAACGTGCCAAACGTCCAGCGACTGCTCCCAAAGCGAAGGAGCCAGGACCCAAAGACCTAGCTGGCCTGAAGGGGCCCCAGGGGGCCCCCAAGCAGCCCCTCTCCATTTGGGTCTGGGGGCTTTCGTTGGGCCGGGAACCTGGGAGGTACCTGCCCGGTTGCAGGTCGCGGCCCGAGAAGCACTCTCCGGCCAACGTGCCGAACGTCCAGCGACTGCTCCCAAAGCGAAGGAGCCAGGACCCAAAGACCTAGCTGGCCTGAAGGGGCCCCAGGGGGCCCCCAAGCAGCCCCTCTCCATTTGGGTCTGGGGGCTTTCGTTGGGCCGGGAACCTGGGAGGTACCTGCCCGGTTGCAGGTCGCGGCCCGAGAAGCACTCTCCGGCCAACGTGCCCAACGTCCAGCGACTGCTCCCAAAGCGAAGGAGCCAGGACCCAAAGACCTAGCTGGCCTGAAGGGGCCCCAGGGGACCCCCAAGCAGCCCCTCTCCATTTGGGTCTGGGGGCTTTCGTTGGGCCGGGAACCTGGGAGGTACCTGCCCGGTTGCAGGTGGCGGCCCGAGAAGCACTCTCCGGCCAACGTGCCGAACGTCCAGCGACTGCTCCCAAAGCGAAGGAGCCAGGACCCAAAGACCTAGCTGGCCTGAAGGGGCCCCAGGGGGCCCCCAAGCAGCCCCTCTCCATTTGGGTCTGGGGGCTTTCGTTGGGCCGGGAACCTGGGAGGTACCTGCCCGGTTGCAGGTGGCGGCCCGAGAAGCACTCTCCGGCCAACGTGCCGAACGTCCAGCGACTGCTCCCAAAGCGAAGGAGCCAGGACCCAAAGACCTAGCTGGCCTGAAGGGGCCCCAGGGGGCCCCCAAGCAGCCCCTCTCCATTTGGGTCTGGGGGCTTTCGTTGGGCCGGGAACCTGGGAGGTACCTGCCCGGTTGCAGGTCGCGGCCCGAGAAGCACTCTCCGGCCAACGTGCCAAACGTCCAGCGACTGCTCCCAAAGCGAAGGAGCCAGGACCCAAAGACCTAGCTGGCCTGAAGGGGCCCCAGGGGGCCCCCAAGCAGCCCCTCTCCATTTGGGTCTGGGGGCTTTCGTTGGGCCGGGAACCTGGGAGGTACCTGCCCGGTTGCAGGTCGCGGCCCGAGAAGCACTCTCCGGCCAACGTGCCGAACGTCCAGCGACTGCTCCCAAAGCGAAGGAGCCAGGACCCAAAGACCTAGCTGGCCTGAAGGGGCCCCAGGGGGCCCCCAAGCAGCCCCTCTCCATTTGGGTCTGGGGGCTTTCGTTGGGCCGGGAACCTGGGAGGTACCTGCCCGG